>NC_088217.1:70782323-70914823 GCF_036934945.1 Oncorhynchus masou masou | reverse complement strand
GTACATACTACCTCCATTCAAATATAGATATACCCAGACGGAAGACTTAAAGCAGGTTGAGTTTCTAGAGTTTCTCTAGTTACACTATGAGAAATGAGTGTACAGTTTAGTGTCTGAAGCTGGAGTCTTTGTCTGTTTGTACTCTTTCTCTGAGACGCTTTTTGAATACAGACCCATATTGACCTCAATCTCTCAGTTATCCCCAGTACTGTCTGTCTCTAGGGGCCAGTTGGTCTGTGCTTGACCCAAAGTGAGTCCACTCCGTTTCCAGTAAATGCCCCCCAGACGACCAAGGCTTGTCTCAAAGCCAACTTTCTGCCATGGGCCTTAGCTAACGGATGACCATAAAAGGCTCTCTGTCGTTGGCCTGAGAAGAAACAGATATTCCATACACAGAAAGCCTTTAGATTACTGGGCAACTTAAAACTTTAACTTGATATTATGGACTGGAACCTGGCTGCAAAATGCGCTAATCTGCCACTAGCTCAGTCAGTCGCTCTAGCCACAGACCTTTTCATCTCCCTGAGTCTACCTGTACCATGGGAAGAAGTCTACTAAGTCCAGAGAGCCAAAAGGAATCACCAAAGTATGTGGACACCCTTCAAATTAATGGATTCTGTCACGCCTGCTCCCGCTCCCCTGCTCTGGTGCTCAAAGGTGCCAGGCTGCCCATCATTACTGTCACGATTATAAGGAGTGGACCAAGATGCAGTGTGGTATGTTTCCATCCTTTATTATTGAATAGAAAACTTAAAGATCAAAACAACACGAACAACCGAAACGTGCCGCTAATAATATGCTCAACAGGCAACTATACATAGACAAGATCCCACAAAGCACAATGGGAAAATGGCTACCTAAATATGATCCCCAATCAGAGACAACGAGAAACAGCTGCCTCTGATTGAGATCCATATCAGGCCAACATAGATACACAATTCCCCTAGATAACCCACCCTAAATCACACCCCGATCCAACCAACATAGAGAATAAACAGCTCTCTACGGTCAGAACATGACAATTACGCACACCAGTCACCATCGTTACGCGCATCAGCACTTCTTTGGACTCACCTGGACTCCATCACATCTTTGATTGCCTCCCCTATATCTGTCACTTCCTCAGTTTCTTCCCCGTGTCTGCATTAATGTTGTTTTGTTTCCCTTGGCCAGACACTGTCTGTATTTTGTTTCATGTACGTTATTTATTAAATATTCACTCCCTGTACTTGCTTCTCGTCTCCCAGCATCTGTCCTCACAGATTCGGCTATTACAGCCATACCCGTTTCTGACAGGTGTATACAATCAAGCACCGAGCCATGCAATCTCCATAGACAAACATTGGCAATAGAATGGCCTTACTGAAGAGCTCAATGACTTTCAACGTGGCACCAACAAGTCAAGAGGTCAAATTTCTGCCCTACTAGATCTGCCCCGGTCAAATGTAAGTGCTGTTATTGCGAAGTGGGGCAACAACGGCTCAGCCACGAAGTGGCAGGCCACACAAGCTCACAGAACGGGACTGCCGAGTGCTGAAGTGCGTAGGGCGTAACAATCGTCGGTCCTCGGTTGTAACACACACTACACACACTACAGAGTCCCAACACAAGAACTGTTCGTTGGGAGCTTCATGAAATGGATTTTCATGGCCGAGCAGCCACACACAAGCCTAAGCTCACCAAGCGCAATGCCAAACATTGGCTTTAGTGATGTAAAGATTGCCGCCATCGGACTTTGGAGCAGAGGAGACGCGTTCTCTGGAGTGATGAATCACACTTCACAATCTGACAGTCCGACAGACGAATCTGGGTTTGGTGGATGCCAGGAGAACCTGCACCAATGCATAGTGCCAGCTGGAGGATAAATAATGGTTGGGGGTTTTTCATGGTTCGGGCTAAGCCCCTTAGTTCAAGCGAAGGGAAATCTAAACGCTACAGCATACAATGACATTCCAGATGATTCTGTGCTTCCAACTTTGTGGAAACAGTTTGGGGAAGGACCTTTCCTGTTTCAGCATAACATTGCTTCCGTGCACAAAGCAAGGTCCATACAGAAAAGGTTTGTCGAGATCGGTGTGGAAGAACTTGACTGGCCTGCACAGAATCTTGACCTCAACTCCATCGAACACCTTTGGGATGAATTGGAAGGCCGACTGCAAGCCAGACCTAATCACCCAAAATCAGTGCACTAATGCTCGTGGCTGAATGGAAGCAAGTCCCCGCAGCAATGTTCCAACATCGAGTGGAAATCCTTCCCAGAAGAGTGGAGGCTGTTATAGCAGCAAGGGGGGGACCAACTCCACATTATTGCCCATGATTTTGGAATGAGATGTTCGACGAGCAGGTGTCCACATACTTTTGTTCATGTAGTCTATGTAACATTGTGACTCGAGAGAGAGAAGCCAACGGTCGTATTCTATTGCAGCAATACAGTGTGATTGCGTCACTAGTGAAGCAAGACCTATTGTTGGATTTGAAGGAGATAACGATCTGATTGATAGTTAAAATGCCTCAACGTCATTAACCCTCGCAGCACCATTAACTATTAACACGTCATCTGCATGAACTGACAAGACCTTGTCATAGAATACCCCAGGGTTGCCGGGGTTACAGTAAGCTATTTGCATAGGACCTGAGATGTTCGTATATCATAACAATAGCAAGCACCTACATCAGGCATCAGTCCCATCACAAGATCATAGACCTGAATAGATTTAACTGACTTTTAAATATGAATCACATAAATATTGATTTCTTTAGCCAGCAGTCATGCAAAAAACGAGAAATGCTTAACTTAAACAAAACCCTTGTCCACAAAGAAGAGTAGGCCTTTACTTAAAATGATACGATGTAGAGAGAGCAGCACCCTAAATAAGTAATACAATATTCAAATGTTAAAGGCCCCCCCGTGGAATGGTTTCATCATTACTCTGCGGAGGCCTGGGCTTCAGATGCGACGGGAACTTCAAACATACAATGCCAGGCTGTGGAGCGTATCTGGGCCTGGCGCCCGGTGGGTGTGAGATCAGGGAGGTTGTGGGGTTCTCAGTCGCCCTGCAGAGCAGGAGGCTCCTCCTGTCCTAATCTGGCTGTTAGGACTAGACCAACCAGTTGCTAGCCTAGCCTATACAGTTGTATGCTTGTTCTAATTAGTCCACTTAGTGTTCTGTCTGAAACACTTTGGGTAATTGAACAGTGTATGTTATCCCCCGGCTGTTCAGTTGACGGTGGTTTTATATAGGCTGTCTGGATTTAAAAGTGTGCTCAATATGTGATATCATTTGTATAATGAGGTGTGGATAATAATGTATGTGTGTATGCTTTGTGTGTGTGTGTGTGTGTGTGTGTGTGTGTGTGTGTGTGGTGCATGTATGGCTGGTGTGTGTGTTTCTGTGTGCCTGTCTGTGTGTGTCATCACCCTGCGCTGGGGCTCTGCGGTGAGCGACACTAGAGATGAATTACAATGTGACGGTGTCTCCTCTGTAGTTACCTCAGTGCTGGAGATGTGATTTAGATAAATCACATCGTCCACTGCAGGGCTGCAATGAACTACTGCTGTAGATTTATATGGGCCTGGACTGCAACATGATATGGATGATTTGGGCTTAAACTTAGCATGCAATACTTTCAGCAGTTCCACATATGCAGAAAGAGGGGGGGGGGGGAATTACTTACAACAAACAGTTGGATTGTGGGGTTTGAAACAATGGAATGTTAACATATCACTATTTCTGTGGACACAACCATCCTTTGTTGACTCGGGTCAGCACGATATTGCTACCAGTGGCGGTCAGTGCCGTTTATGATGAGGGAGGACAATTTAATATATTTTCTTTTTACAACTCTGCGGTGAGCGACACTCTGCGGCGTTTTTTTTGCTTCCGTTTAAAAAACTTTTTCCAACAGAATCGGTGTAATGAGTACACCCCTAATTACGCGTAAACACAGTTCACTTTCATAGCATCCAAGGTGTATTCCTTGGATGCTATGCTTTCAGTACTAGATTCATTCTGTGATCATTTGATTGGGTGGACAACATGTCAGTTCATTCTGCAAGAGCTCTGAAAGGCTTCCTCTGGAAGTTGTCATAATTAGTGTCTATAGAAGGGGGTGTATGTACCCAGATAAGGAAGGAAGCAAGCTGTCCTCCGGCTACACCATGGTGCTATCCTACAGATTGCAGTTGAGTTTACTGTAGACCTTCATTGCAAAACAGAGTGTTTTAATCAACTATTTGTTCACATGGGAATATATTTTGCATAGTTGTATCTAAAAAGTAACTTTTTAAGTGTTTTAAAAATGTATTAATTGTATTAAATTCACTGAGGAGGATGGTCCTCCCTTTCCTCCTCTGAGGAGCTTCTACTGATTTCTACCTACTAGGAAAGCTGGCCAACCTGTAGCGTTATTTGCCGATTGTTAAAACATCTACTAATTGTTGTGTTTAAAGCTAGAGCTGACAGGTAAAACTTTAGAAACAGCACTGCCATAATAACATCAGAAATAGTCTTGCTTGGCTGACTCATAGAGATCCACTGTGGGAAGAAACTACATGATTCGCCCTTTTTAAAAATGTATCTTCTGGGCTGACAACACTTTACCAATCAACCAAACAAGTCATCTCTGCAGAGTTGTTCCTGATAGCTCTAAACAAACAGATGGGAAATGGGAATGAGACAGCGATTATAGAGTCGTTAGAACTGAAGTCACAGAGCAACAGAGCCAGAAGCTACAGTGTTAGGATATTAATGGGAGTGTTGCACTCACTGGCAGCCTCTGTCAATGACTTGATCTGATCTTATAGCCCTGGACAGTTTAGTAGACGCAATCCACCTCATAGATAATAATGGGCAGACTGAGACACTGTTATTCCCCCCCCTAGTCTGGGATACTCAGGATGGGAGCAACAACATCTAAAGAAACTGAACCACAACTTGTGCACTTTGTTTTAATGATCATATTGATAAAGGTAAAAAAAAAAGAAAAAAAGATTCTCTCTGGGAATAATGCGTGTTAAAATGATATCATATATTCTCTCTGGATTGTCATTCGTTGGAAAGTAACTAACTATGCTGTAGCTGTGCTTATATCTTACAACAGGTGAAAAACTACTCCTAAAAAGTTTTGAGAGGTTTCTAGAACAGCCATGATTTGCCATAGTGTCATGTGTTTATATCATAGCTTCAGTCCAAGCTCCTGCATAGCTACCCGGCACAGCAAAGGAGCAAAGGAGGTTAGTATCCCCATCCCTACTGTTCTCGGTCTCTAGCTGAACCACTGCTTTGAGCCCAGGACTGCTCCTGTCCTCTCATTTGACAGTGATTAAAAATCTCTCCTCCAGTAGAAAAACCCCAGAAGAAGAGACTCTTCCCACTTCCTCCCACTGCTGCCGCTTCCTCCCCACTTTATGACAGCTGTGACAAAATAACCAGCCCTCTCATTATGTAATATGCAAACAATGATAAAGGGGACTGTATGGAGATGTCATGTTAGACAATCAAGCAGGGGACCTCTGACACGCAGCCACCAGCGTATAATAAAGTGGGCCTGACTGCCGCGTCTCCTCGACAAATGACACCACACTTAATTTGCTGTGCAATGTTCCTGTAATTAGAGTGAATTTGGCACAGGCACGGGGAAAGACAGCTAGATCAAGGTCTTGATGAATTAGGGGTCCACTGTCAAGATCAAATCACATTAATCAAGGTGGCCGTGTGTAGAGACAGATTTTCTTCCCCCTCTACTTCCCTGGTGCTGTGATAAATAGCCCTGCTGAAGCCAGGCAAACAGTATGTATCACCATCAAATCTACTGAATTGAAATGGAAATTAAGCCGAACACTATTTCCAGAATTCAATTGACTTTTTTGTGTTTTACTACTATCGTTGTTAAGATAAAGATAACGTCTTTACTATAGCAAAGTCAAAAAACGTTGTGGTTCAATTTCACTTGTTAAAGAACTGAGATGTTGCTACCAAACCAATCATGGCCACTACTAAGCAAGCTAATTATCTAACGGACAGCACAATAACCTGAAAGTTGAATGAATGTACATGTAAGCATCATAGAACCAATTACAATACTGTATTGGAGACCTCTGTACTTGTACTGTGTGGGAGAGTAATGATGTTGTTTTCTTGGGACCAAACAGATTAGGTCCACTATAACACATTAAGGAACGTAGAGGACTGTTGTAGGTAGAGGGGGAAAGGGTGTGTGTGTGTGTGTGTGTGTGTGTGTGTCAAGTCATTTGTGATGGATCCAGCCCTGTACAGCTAACTAATGGAAAGAGGATGTGTATTGGCTGGCCACAGGCTTGTAGGTTGATACCTGGCAAAAAAGCAACGCTGTCCCCCATAATCATCAACTGTTATAGGAAATGAGGGATGTAAGGAACAATGTTAACATTCTGTAGGAAATGACATTGGATAGTAATTTGTAAAGATAATAATATTTCACCTGTGATATTAAATCTGGCCAACACTTTTGCTCTCATCCTTTAAAGGGAAGGTTGCCCTTTAAATACTATGCAGTGTTGGCTAAAACAAGACCATCTAATAGCTAATTTCTATCTATTAGTGTAAACAGCTTGTGTATACAGTAGAGACCAGCCTGACTTACCCATGCATGGCATGTAGGGTGTGTGGTTCATAGAGGTATCTTCCCTCATGGTGACGCATGTCAATCGGGATGGGCGTGTGGAACGTCGGGAAGACGTGGTGAGGGGCTGCAGAACAGAGATGAAAAGGGCGAGACGGAGTGAAAAATTGTTCAGACTCATAAATAAGAGCTTTTTAAAAGCTTTGTTTCAAAGGCAAAACGGGGCTACAATAAAGCAACATGAATTTCAGTGCAAGCTGAGCAGTTTCGCCTAAAATATTGGCACTATTACACAAGAGGAGAGGAGTGGAAGAGAGGAGTGGAATAAATAAATAATCAAAGTCATCCTAAGAAATCCTACATCTTGAACATAAAAGATCTCCAACTGGGCTTTTGACAAAGACCTGCAGCTAGTCAGTCTTTGAACTAAGAGGGATGATGGACTGCATCAAGGAGAACTGGAGTCCCGACGCAAACTGGGCCTGACAGCATTGGGAAGAGGCTTCTTCTTCTAGCCCCCTGCAACAACACAACCCATCCAAACAGTAACAGCACCTCTGACGTCTGAGCAGGCGGTAGACAGTAGACACCGTAGACAGCTCTGACTGGGTAGTATAGTGTACCCAGCTACTCACTCAGTCACACTCTAGTCTAAAGCATGCTTGTGAACATGACAGAATCAAATTCCTGAAATGCCACAGCATTATTTAGCTGTGAGACAAATTATTATTCAGGGTTATACAGGATTACAGCTCAGAATCAGAGCCCAATGAAACACACATGAAATAAATTGTAGTTTAATTTACTTAAGATATATTAGTACATTTACAAAATATGTCTTAGTAAATGCTTAGTAAATGAAGCCCCTTTCTCTGCAAGGCTGTTGGAAGAGACCTCATTTTTGTTTAAGACACACAGATCAATTTAAGATACTTTTCAAAGTCACGTTAGTGTATTAGGGTTAGCATGAAACGGCTTTAAAAACAGCTTTACAGTCTCTTAACCAAAACCAGACCCAGGGACACAGGAATTGTATTATTTATGTCCGGAAACACAAGAGAGCACAGCTGGCCACGCATGGAAAATGGAAAAAAGCAAGGGAAAATGAGGTTTTATGAGGGTCAGGTCATTTTTCATAAAACATTGGTGTTAGGCATTTCAAGACAAATTTGAGGGCCCCCAAGCAGACAGTCAAGGAGCAGGCCGGTCTCCAACCGGGAACTCCCCCCTGCTAAGGCACCGGTCAGTCTTGGATCCAAACCAACAGGAGGCATCCCTCTGCATGCGGCATCCCACAGCAGCTGGTCCTAATTTATGTTTTACAAGAAACTCCCTGGCTGAGATTGTTTCTCCATCCAGAACCTGTTGAAGTGAACGCTATGCTGCGTCAACTGTAACAGCATTGCCGTGTTTCACAGCAGAGATTTCTAAAGCAACCCTGGATGACTCTGGCCTGAGGGTGATCAAATGGAATTCAGTGAAGAGGTTAGAAGCTAAAGTCCCCCCACTATCTCTCTCCTGACCACACCTCTTTAATGGAGAGAGTGCTGGGCAGGCAGGTCACTCCTGAGGAGCTGAAAAAGTTCTTTGTATAGAGAGGGCAGAGTTTGTATAAGCTAAGGACACAGAGGTCAGAGGACAATGTGGGCGGAGAGGAGCCGGGCCAATCCTCCTATACTAGCATTCACAGAGGAGACTTCTAGTAATCTGGGCTGAAATAGGAGCTGTTCTGTCCACCCACCACCACAGAGTGGTTTCTGTAGTGGCCACAACTGTTGGCCTGTTTGAAGGGCTTAGTTGTAGTGGAGCTTTCCATTCTGGGAAGACTTGGAGCTCTTTCTAAACATCCCTGTATGAAAGCCAGTCGAGAGGGGACCTGCTTTACATCACAAACAGCAGTGAAGTACCTCGGACAAAACAAACAGTGAGAAGTCAAACCACTAGGCAGCACTAGTAAGGTCACGGGATATGTGTCATGAAGACCATTGCCTTGTTTGCAAATACAGAAGTTATAGAGTTGCACATTTCACTTGGCAGGTCATTGATACTGGGCAGCGTCCCGTCGAGTCAGAAGAGACTGTTTATAAAGTGCTGAAAGGACAGGGCCGTTGGAAGACTGGTTCTATTTTAGCGTTGTTAGAGGGATCAGACTAGGAAGCAGGAGAGGAGTGGTGAGAAGCGCGAAGAGGCAGGAAGCGGGGGCTATTTCTGGCTCACAACCATCCATCACCGACAGGGCTGTATACAATGAGGAGAAGAAGAGGAGAAGAATGGTGCATCATTCATAAACAGTCCCAGCTTCGTTATTTAGTTCCCCCTCCTTTCAGTAACGTCCCACACCATAGAAAGAGAACACTCCGAATGCCAGACTGCGATCCAACCTCATCAAGACGCCACTTCACACTATTAAATCAGCTGACATGGTCACAGCTAATACACAGTCTTATATACACGCCGTCAAACAGTCAATCGTTTTCAGTTGTTCTCTTCAGAGCTCGACAATATGTTTTTCCCCATTTCTGTTTGAGATGAACTAGGACCTTGTTTAAATGTGCAGATCTAATGGGCCTTTGGAGTAATTCCCCATTCAGCTGGTACCTACACCCTTCACTGAGGTGTAATCCCAGCCACCCCCTGTAAAGTGTTCCAGTGGGGTAATATGAATGTTGGCAGGCGAGCACTCCGACAGCCGCGGCAGCGCCATATTTAATGCATTGTATTTTAATTATGTCCCTCATTCACCAGGTACACAATCTTCCTTGGCTTTTCTCGACAGTCTCCTTTTTTTATCACTGGGCTCAGTCGTAAAGATAATAAACTTCTGGTTTAAGGTAATTACTTAAATCAGGACAAACCTGTGTGTTAAGCAGTGCTATTAGGCGGTGTGGTGATTAATCAGACCTGTAGCGATGGTGTGATGCTGCTGGGTGATTACATCCACTGTGTAATCAGTCTCTGGGAGACCCTTGCAGTCGTTAAGTACCTAAATTACACAAACAGCATGCTAACATCACGCCGCTTGTATCGGGCCGTGGCGGAGGACAGAGGCCCATCAGGATGTTTGTTAATGCCAGCCAGGTAGCCACCAGCACAACGCAGCACAGTGATGCATGGAGGTTATTGGTAGGTGGCTCAGGACCCAGCTGGCAAATTCTGATAACTTCCCCCTTCTCTCCCTGTCCCGCAGCTCATGGTGGGGTAGCGTAAATATTACACTGAAGGCAACAATTCAAATTGACCAACAACAGGAAGGACATGGTGGAGCTTTTGGTGTAATTCCTTATAATCACATTTGTATTTTCAAAGCTTTAAAATTGAGAGGCTACTGAGAGCTATTCCGAAAGCCAATCTGAAAATCTAAAGCCGCTTGTTCCCCTGTCATCTCCCAGAGTGCCGTGCAGCATGAGGCCCTGTGTGTAACAGCAGTTGGCATGGGGTTTTGTAGTTAGAACCCCAGGCAGATTGTACTGGAGGTATTTCCTGTCTGAGTGAGGCTAATTTCCCCCCATCATTCTGCTAGTAAGACAGAAAAGCTTTTAATTTCACTGCTGAGGTCTCTCCTCCCAGGATATCCATTAATCCCAGTGAGCCTATTACGCCCTCCAGATCTGGGATCAGTTTGGACCTGAAACAAGAGGGATTTATTTTTGCCTGTATAACAGAAAAGCAATAGGACTGTCAACACCTGATGTAAGTATACGCTGACTTAAAGACAGACACAGAACGGATTCCACTTCGTATAATTGTGGGAATGTCCCTAAGTGGATGGATCTCTGTGTGAAATAGCATGAAGAGTTGGAACGTTTAAAAAATAAAAGAGTTTTCCACCATCAAATGTGTTAGTGCTCCAGGCCAGGCCAGTTCAGACAATGCAATGTACCGTCCGGTCCCATTAGAACCCAGTGTTTCTGCATGTGTGCGTGTGTGCGTGTGTGTGCGTGCGCGTGTGTGCGCGTGTGTGCGCGTGTGTGCGCGTGTGTGTGGAAGGGTGTGTATGTGACTATGAGAAAGTGAGAGGGCCTGCTGCGGTGCTCCACCAGATGTAAAAACAAATGTTATCACCCAAAGACTAATAGATGTGAGGGCCTAAGCACCGGGACATTCCAACACTGCTTCCCCCATGGGGGGATTGGGCCCAGTCAGTGAATCAGGTGAACGCATGCAGCCTCCTGAACTCTCCAGAGCGCTCGCCTTTTGTTCTCCCCCGCTGCGTGTGAACAATGGACCTGTCTGGGTGATGGAATAAACCCTGCTCAGGGTTGGTCAATCCCCCCACTGGTCCACTGAGCTGACTGGCTCAGGACGCCCATGCTGCCTCTTCAGCCTGCCTCGGTGCTCTCTCAGGCCTACGCTACAGACAACGTCCCCCCCGAGTGGTGAAGCCTTTTTGTTGACATGTGAGAAATGTAATAGCAGGTATCCGTAAGGGATGGAATTAGTGGCTAACACTGTATGCACGCTTGTGGAATTAAAATAGCAGCTTCCAGTCTTTTTCATTGTCACAGTAAAGTCACTTTTCCGGAATAGGTCAGTGAGTGTTGAGTGTGGTCACACCATGGTGTGGTGTTGGGAGACTGTTCGCTCCGTCATGTTTAGGTGACCTAGTTCTGGCTACTCTTTGTCTCCTGTCCCACCTCGACCCCTCAACCCCTCTCTCCCCCATTATCCCCTCCCATAATTCACCCCCAACCATTATTAATGGTGCATTAACTTGGCCGGCACATTGAATGAGCCTGTTTGGTTTGCACCCACTCAACCACCCTATGCAGTCACACAAAGAGGGCTATTATTCTGGTGTCAAAACATCACTATGGTGGAAAACGCCTGTCCCACACACAGGGGAGAAAGACACACAGAGGCCGGTCAGATAGATCCACTGCTACAGACTACGGAGAAGACAGACAGTGATCTGCTGAGGGGATGAGAGTTAGTTACAGCAGCAACGCTCCTCTGTTTTCCATGTTGTGTTTAAAAACAGCTGTGGAGCATTATTGTTGTGCCTGCCTGCCTGTCTGCTGGAGTTTTGAATGTCAGGTGTACTTTGTTTTATGAGGTTTTAGATAAATTAAACAGAACCCCGGGCATGTTTCCATGACGAACACTTCAGAGGCGGAATATGACTCAGGCATGAGTCACTCACACAACAGCTTTAAAAGGCCCCCTCTGTGGTAGAACGCCACTAGAAGCCCAAGCCCTGCAGTACAAAACATTACTGAACAATACAGTAACTATGCGCTGTGGCTGTAGGACTGAATCGTGTTTTCAATTGAAAAGCAATGACTTAATATGATCAATCAGTCAAGTTACCATCCTTATTCTAGAACACAATCACATTTCTTAAGCCATATGTTTCTTCACCAGAGCTTGCATTTTTGTTGCTCGTCTCTAAAACTAAATAAAGCTCAGACACCAGAGAGAGGAAAGGTAAAAACAAACATTGGCCATCTTGAGACAAAGCATATACCCTCAAATAACCACTCCTCTTAAATCACAATACTCTGTGGCATTGTGCAGACCTGCTGGAGTGGGGCCATTTCCTGTGTCGTGGGGACGGGCCTGTCCATCATGTTGTCAGACTACAAAGTGAGAGGAATGGCCTTGAAATGCTGACTCACACAGGTTCTGCCCCTACACTGTGCTCTGTGGGGCCCCGGCCGGGTCCCAGAGGCCCCTGGTGTGCATGGCAGGTACAGATAACAATCTGTGGCCCTGACCCCTCTGACTCTCTGCTCACCCTGTAACGCGACTCCCTCTGGTACCCCCAGGGCGGGGCTTGTGATGCCCAAAGACTTTTTAATACAATTCAGAGATCAGCTGGCTGCCCCTCCTAGATCTCCGCTCGGTGCTGTCCTCTGCTCTCCTCTCAGCAGAAGAACATCACACAAGTTTACAATTAGAAGGTACGAACGTAACTGAACATAGGATGGAAACGTTCCAAGTTCGTAAACAACTACCTTGATAAGGAACAGGAGAATAAAGAGAGTTAATGCCCTCATTGAACGTTTTCAAACATAAAGGGCAGAGTAAAGAGAACAAACACAAACTGTTAATGAGAAACAAAACTCTGTTAAAAAAACATAAAGACCCAAAACTTGCTATTCATATGGCACAAAAAAAAGAAAAGAGGCTCGCCTGCACCACACGTCAGCTGTTATCACAACAGTTAACGAGGAACGCCTGTTGTTTTTATTAAAGATGACCAACGCCAAAACATTTTCTACTAAAGGATTATTTCCCGAACAAATGAAAATTGCTACAAAAGAGTTTGCATGAACAGGAAAAAAACACTTAATACAGCCTTGCTGTAAGGAGTGTGTACTGGCAGCAGAGAAGTCAGACGCAGGAGAACGAAAACGGTTTCCGAACGGCGCAGTTTAATAACAAAAAAAAAACCCGCCGAAAAACAGAACAATCAAATGGGTATATAAACCGACGCACAACAGGACAGCCGTGAACAAGCACTTACAATAAACAATCACCGACAAGGACATGAGGGGGAACAGAGGGTTAAATACACAACATGTAATTGATGGGATTGGAACCAGGTGTGATGGAAGACAAGACAAAACCAAAGGAAAATGAAAAGAGGATCAACGATGGCTAGAAGGCCGGTGACTTCCAACCGCCGAACTCCGCCCAAACGAGGGAGAGGGACCAACTTCGGCGGAAGTCGTGACACTTGCTTACTATGGCGAGATGACGGCCGGAGCCTGTAGCCTCACTGAATCTCAGACCAGTGTTTCTGACTAGGACCAAGTATCGCTCTCCTGACCCTGCTCCGCCACTGCCTTGCTTTCATCCCCCTTCCTTTGGACATTGCGACGGGAGCCTTCTCCATTCTTGCTCCAGCTATGCCTGTGTCGTGCTCACTGCTGTCGCTCTCACTTCAGCACTAAGCAGCAGGCCAGGCCACACATCGAAACAGCCAACGGGGCGCAGCCAGGAGGATACATCCACTCTAGTCTCAGAACCCTGGCCAAGACCTTCAGTCACATCCTTTGACATGTTCTGTAGTCCGGCTGCAGTAGCAGCTGCTTGTCTCTGTCTGTCAGTAGGCTACATCCCGCCTAGCTTTCCTTTGGTCGTGCACACTAGACTATTCAAAACTTCTAACATTCTGGCAAATATTGTTGAACAAGCCCTGTGCACATTTGCAACAATATGGGCCTGGATGAGGCTGGGGCCTTTATTAAGACTGCAGCAGTGACTTAACGCCACCACCCTCTCCAGCCATCCCTCTCTTACACATCCCCAATAGGACACCCCTGACCCCCGTAATTCAGGGGCTGAATACCAATGGCAGGGGCACACAAACCAGGCAAACAGAGCAGTGTGTAATGATAGTGCTTAGTCTGGGAAAGTGGCTGGCCACACAAAGAGAGAAGAGTACACAGTCAAAACACGGAACTCAAACCTCTCATCTAAGCGAGTATAAGATTAACAGAGATCTCAACAACTCACAAATCAGATGGGGGATATTTTAACAAGAGATTCAAACAATGGAGAATTTTTTATTTTTTTTTATTAAGCAATCAACTAAAGCAGCAGACAATTAGCCTACAGAAGGACCATTGGCCTACTGAGAGCATCAGAGACAGTAATAACAAACACGACACTCATTTCATCCATTTGTCGTATACCTTAATAAGCATACATACTGTACAGAAAGAACATTGACATGTATAATCCAATATTCAAATAAAAGCCCATTAGAGAATTTTGCTACTCTAACCTTCTACTGCAGTGGTCTAAATCAGGGTCACACAGAGTGATACTCGGTAGTCTTCACACCTCACACACATGGTTATGGGCTTAATAAAAGAAGACACCTGTACCATGTCAGATATAGAGTTGAAATGTGTTACATTTTGAGTTTGCATCCCAATTTTTCACTTTATTTTACATCACAGAAGGCTGAAATATAACAAAATGGTTTGACATTGAAACCCCGGATTTACATTGTTTAAATTATTTTTTATTAATTATGAATAACATTCCACCCATGAGGCCAAAGAGGGCGCGTTTGGTCATTGACTGCAGTAAAGGGCTACAATTGAGAAACCTCATTCTGTAACGTTTGTCGTCGGAAGGAGACCAAGGTGCAGCGTGGTAAGTGTTCATGATTCTTTAATTACTCAGCACACCAAACAAAAACAACATCGAACGTCACGTTCTGCAGACTTCACAGAGCTAAAAAAACACACACAAAAAAAACAAGATCCCACAAACACCAAAAGGAGAATGACAACTTATATGTGATCCCCAATCAGAGACAATGATAAACAGCTGTCTCTGATTGGAAACCATACTCGGGAAAAAACAAAGAAATAGAAAACATAGAAATAAATAAACTAGAATGCTCACCCTAGTCACACCCTGGCCTAACCAAAATAGAGAATAAAAGTCTCTCTATGGCCAGGGTGTGACACATTCAAGTTTTCCAAATAATACTACAATCTTGAGCTGCACTCTCAAAAGAAAGAACAGAACAGTGAAGGTTTTTACCGACTGAGACCCTGTTTGTGAGTTGTCCTCAGACTCAGCTACTATCAATCTTACCACTTTCTCATAATTACATGGACTAGAGCTCAGTGATTCCAGTATAATTTGAGAGGAAGGGAGGAATCCCCTTGATTGTGATACGAGAGGAGAAATCAGGGGTCCTGTTGGTTAGAGAGCGAGGCTCACTAAACCCTGCTTGCTGTATCACACCAGTGTCTGTGTGTGTGTGTGTGTGTGTGTGTGTGTGTGTGTGTGTGTGTGTGTGTGTGTGTGTGTGTGTGTGTGTGTGTGTGTGTGTGTGTGTGTGTGTGTGTGTGTGTGTGTGTGTGTGTGTGTGTGTGTGTGTGACTATGGGGCCAAAGCAGAGAGAATGCTGCTGTGCAGTACTATCAGTCCTACTCTGGTTACACCCCAGACGCTGGGTCGGCTCTGTACAACTACAACCTCCAACCACTACAAGGTAATAGAGCTGACAGGTTGTGAGATATGATTGAGTTTTGTCTTCAATGAGAAATGTGTCATTACACCCACAGCTCAGAGACGAGTTTTTCCTGTGTTTTTAGTTGAGTTCCAACCACATGGGGTAGAGATAATATTTAAATGAAAAAGCCAGCGTATCAAGTAAGTTAAATCATACAGATTTTGTTGGTCAAATTATTTTATTTTGTTAAATATGCGTATCAGTATTTGATCTTGAACTCGAGCCAATGTAGAAAAGGTCCATCCATCCCTGCCCTGTTTTTAACACGCTGCTCAGTGAAATCTGCAGGACTGCTAGCCAAGTCATTGGCTAGTGAAAACAGATCAATCTCTCACTATTTAGTCTTCTTTCACCTTCTGACTTTCTACATCCTCCACCACCGCGATCAATGGAAACCCTGTGTGCGACCCAAATGGCACCCTACTACCCTTTGGGCCCTGGTCAAAAGTAGTGCACTAAATAAGGAAAAGGCTGCCTTTTGGGATGCAGCCCCTATGCCTCGGTTTGCCCTCCCTGCCACTTCACTCAAGGGCCACTGGGTATTTTGACTTTCTCCATTGGAATCTCCTTCCCCTTCCCTTCTCGTCCCAGGCCTTTTTTAGGCAGACAGACTGACTGATGATGGGGGATCAGGAGGAGTGGCAGAGACGGGAGGAGGAGAGGAGAGGGAGAGAGGGAGAGAGAGAAACCCCCATTTGGGGGAAGTACAAAGGGTCTCATTGAGAGCCAGGTCTTTCGTCAACCCTGAGGGGAAGAGACGTTCATTACCGGAGGGGAATACGGTCACCTTCGTTGGGCCTAGATTTGTCAGTTCCACTGAAGGTTTGTGGGACTTCCCAGCTCTACTGGGGTCTAGATTTGTCAGATCCACTGAAGGTTTGTGGGACTTCCCAGCTCTACTGGGGTCTAGCCGGAATTTTGGAGGCTGACTGACTTGAAGTTCCAAGATTTGCAAGGTGTACTTGTTCTGTGTTTTATGGAGTATAACTCGATTGATTAACTAAACTATTTGATTATTGCTTTCACATTATCAGTGTACATTATACACGTATGTATTTACTCGAGGGATGTGAGAGCGTTGAATCTAATGCTCAAGAAATGTATAACACATTTGGATTTAGTCTGGGTTCAGACTCCAACTAAGAGCCTTTAATTGGAGTCTTTTTAATTCTCTTGCTTAATAGGGGCCCGTTGACTTCACTGTGTTTATGAGGGAAAATACGGCTCAATCAGGGAATGAAACCACCTGCACTTGTTTAATAGTCATTGTTGGCCATGGGCCACTGGTGATGTGTGGACTGGATGCGTTAAAGGTTATACAGTAAAACAAAACAAGAGGTGGAACACCTAAGGATTATTTTCAAACCATAAATGTACTGTAAGAACCTGGTCTTTTTGTAATGATTCATAATTAGCAGACAAAATACACTGCTGTGGTGTTTTATCCTCCATTTGAGCTTTGATTTGTGTATTAAACTCTTGACAGTTTTAATGAGATGTTATTGCTTCATCTCCAGCTGTTTGACTCCGTAGTTACAGGGCAATTAGTCCGCCTTCTCTTATTTCAAATCCTCTTTAAGCAGTGTGATAATAGGTAAAACTTTATTGCACTACTAGTAAAGCAGTTAAATATTGCAACTGAAATACAAACGGGGACAAATTATTACTATTTTGTTTAAAAAAAAGATCCCCCACATTTCTTTTCTACAATATTTATTTTCCTATGAATGGTAATGCCTCAAAATCAGATCAAAAAATGAGTTTGAGGGAACTGAGGTGGCTAGGAGTTTATGGTAAATGTCTCAAAAAACTCTGAGAAAAATGACCTTATATATATATAATGAAATATCAAATATCCCACCTCATAGCTCATATTTTCCCTTTTGATAACATTACAAAGACAAATTGCCTCATAGAAGCTGCATTCTCCCCACTGTATGGGAGTGAATACGCATGGGGAACGCTGGGGTTACCACTAACCAGTCTTAAATCCCCCCCCCCCCCAAAAAAAATCACATGTCATTATGATGGACAAATGAAGCAGGAGGCTTGAATAGATGTGAGAGGGTCTCATTGTTGATCCAAACGGAACCCCCTCCGACTCGCCACCCTGCTCAACACCCACCCATCCAGTCTCCTGTGTCTCCCTCTGCCTCTCTGCCTCTCTGCTTCAGCCCACAGATTCCTCATGTCCTGCCCCCCTCCTTCCTTCCATTTCCCTCCTCCTTCTCTCTCTTTTGTCAGATGGAGTTAGGAACGGGCCCATGCTGGGATGGGAAATATTTCCACATCAACTCTTTGGGCCTTCATTATCATAGCTTAAAGTAGCATTTCTTATTTGTTCATTATACTTTTAGAAAAATAATTGGGGGATGTAAATCAACAACTTGGGTCAGGCCACAAGCTATTCAAAGTACCTAGTTATCAAGTGAATTTAAACTATTTCAGGTCCAGTTAACAAAATGTAGGGACCCCTAATTAATTACTTGCATTAATATGATAAATATTTCGATACATGTTTAGTCATGAAGGACTTCCTCCCCTCACTGTACTGTATGAGCCTCAATGTTTGTAGGGTGCCTGAAGGTGTGAATGGATCGCCTCCACACACAGCATTGCCAGACTGATCCCACCAGCACCACCAGGCAGAATGACGTGGGAGGACGGGAGCCTGTTTTTGGGTTTGGCACAGCCGTGACGGCCCTCACAGATCCAAGACGCCTGGGAGTCTCCTCTCCCAGCAGGGTGAGGCTTGCCTGACTGACTAACGGGGGAGGGAGGGTTTACCTGGAGCCCAGGGACAACTGGCTGCCAGCCAGACTACCCTTGGCAGGGTAATGTCTACACAACGCAACACGATCGAGTGAAGAAAAACAGAGGAAGAGAGAAAAACAAAGCAATATTACACCACAACACAAATACTCTGATAGTGTCTCGCATGGCCCAGTCAGGACTCACCCAAGGGTGTCCTCTTGTCTCCTCCACTCCTCCCTCTCACTCGCTTCTTCTTCTCCTCCCCTTCACCTGTGTATCATCCCCTCATCATGCAAATGAGCACTGTGTGCAGCAGGGCGAGCACCAGCACACGGCTAAAGCGCCTGAGACACAGATTCCTGCTGCAGCCACAGTGATTTGCAATGCTCAATAACTCTTGATGTGTTCTTTTCTGGATGGTTGAGTATCACAGATCAGTACCACATGAGTACATCTGCTGTCCTGTTGCCTGGTGCTCCAGTCCTGACCCTAACAGTTAACTACTGAACAGGCGGAGAGCGAGCTCTGAGAGGCTCTGTCTGGGGAGAGGCTGAGAGAGGTGTAGCCTCAGCTTGTCTCTTCTTTGAGCAACTGACCCAGCCCACTGCAATGAAGACTCCATGTTTCAGATAAACACACAGTGTCATGGTAAAGTGAACCTCGGTTTACTGTATGAGGTTACGAGCTAAACGAACACGTACACACACGTGTTGTGTTTTAATTCTGCAGAGGGCAGATGTGTCTATGCTGAGGTCCGTTATGAGCATTTTAGTCAGTCTGGTTTGAGCCAAGATGACCCGTCCGCCCCTCGCTAGGGTCCCACGCCCTGACCTGTTTACACAAGGAGTGCACCATGCTTGCTGCCCTTCTTCTGTGTGTGTGTGTGTGTGTGTACCGTCTCCCTTCCCACGTGCTCCCCTTCCCCTGTCTCTGTTTATTATGGTTTGGGTAATCCACAGGGCCTGTGGCTACGCTGTCAGACAGTGAGCTAACAGTGGTAGTCTGGGGCTGGGCTAGATCCCTGACTTAGAGCAAGAGACCACTGGAGCGCTGGTAGTGGCAGCAGATTCCCATGTTCTGGACTGCAGACCCCTTTCCTCTCTGTCTGAGAAGGGTAGCTCACTGGGTCTGAATTGCAGCCTAAAAGAGCAATATGGTGATCTGAAGAGGACAATAGAAGGCAACCAACCTGCCCCAAAACTCAGACATGGACACAACCCTCTTCAGAGACGACAAGGAGTCATTTGAATTTATAAGAACACAACACAACACACGACAGGGAAAGGAGCGCTAAATCAGAACCTTCTGGGAATGGTATGTCGCTTCTTGAAGAAGAAGATGAAGGGGAAAAAGTAGTGGGGGGTTAGACTCTTAATCCCCTGAAGCATCCAAATATCGCTCTCTAAACCTCTCTCAACCTCTCTCAACCTCTCCAAACCTCTCTTCCAACACTTGTAAATCTCCAGGAATGTAGCATGTTGTTTTTGGGGCTCAGTGCATGCCAACTCAGTTTAATGGATTTGAGAGATTGATGTTTCTAGACGTTGTTGCCCAAAGCTCACTATTACGTTAGACTTTGAACTTGGAATAGAAGTAAACCAATGGGACAAGTATTGTTTGATACCCATTATTACAGGGATTGTTTAGAAGGTCTAGAAATCTGCTCTTGATTCACAGTGATGAACCGGAAAACCAAGACTTCAGCTAACAAAACATAGATTTCTAGTTTACTATAGTCACCTCGGTATAGGGATATTTTAATAACAGGTCCCACCTTTTGAAATAATTCACAGTCTTAGATATTCAATACAGCTGCAGTGGCTATGTTTTTTTCCCCATTAGTTGTTTTGCTTGAGGAAGACAAAAATCACGCAACATAAAATATATCTGATATCTTGAGTATCTGGGCCGTTCATCTTTAAACTTTAACTCTCTCTAATCACAAGGATATCCCGGCACAACAAGAAACGACTTCTTGAGAGAGAGAGAGATTTTAAGTATATATTTATCTGGGCAATCAATTGCCCTGCCTATAAATGGACAGCAAAATTAGAAAAAAACTTCTGTTTTCACTTAGTCTACCTAATCTTAATGGCTGCCTCCAAGCTAGCCAGTCCCCCAAGTACAAGTTCAGATAAAAGGGAGAAGGAAGAGGGCATCTTGGAAAGCCATCTCGCTAAATGTTTACAAAAAAGCCACAGAAATGTATTTGTGCGGAAAGAAATCCCATTACCAAGCCGATTATTCTGTCCTCAGAACAAGAGTGTTTCCATGTGGAAAGACTTGTATGCTCTATTGAAAGACTACAGCCACTACTACCTGAAAGCACAGCAGCTACAAATGACCCAACTGTAACTAGAGGAAATCCAGTTGAAAATGTGCAACTGTAATTCATTCCATTGACTTCTTAATCAATACATGCTCATATTAGACACTACTGACACAGTATGCCTCTGTGGTTCTTTATCCTCTCTCAAATGCACAGTATATGTTACTGTTCACTGTTAATTGCATTTTATAACTTTTTGGGGATATAAAATGCCACAAGGCTGTTAAGAATGAGAGATCCCACTCTGCCTGAGTTGTAAGTAAACTTTAGTTCCCAGTGTCAGCGGGCTCGCTTCTCCTCTCGTTTCTCCTCTCGTTTCTCCTCTCGTTTCTCCCAAGCCCTGTGAACCCTCCCTGAGAAGGCCTCATTTAGACAGAGAGAGAGAGAGCGAGAGAGAGACAGAGAGAGAAAAAAGAAAAGAAAATTCCCTTCTCAGGAAGATTAGTGGCCGTCCTTTTGGACTAGGGGATGCAGAGGCTTTTTCTGCTGCATTTCTCTCTGCCAGCAGCCTGACCCCCAATTGCTCCCTGCCTGTCCCCCAGTAGCTCATGTGCTGCTGCTGCAGAGGGAGCCAGTGGTGGGGGCCAGGGGCTGGGGCCCGTACATCCACGATCCAGCCTCAGCCACCATCAATTATTCCCTGCTGTAGCCAGGCAGCCCCCGGCCCTAGGACCAGACATCAAGGAGGTGATAAAGAAAGCGTCCTTATCGCTAACACACCTCTCTTTAAAACACTATTTACACAGCCCAGACCAATCCTCCATCTCCATCCATCTAGCGGAGGACCCAATGACCAGGGTCTGGGATTCCATTCCTCCCAGCCAATCAAAATAATGTTACTGTAGCTCTAACCACCTTCATACTGGCTAAGGCATGAGAGGACCTAAGCACTTTAACAGCCAGCAATGTTTAGCCCGGTAAAGATAGCTACGACAGTGCCGCCCGTCATTGATCATTACCTCTGTTTATTACCTCAAGAATAACATAGGCATAAGG
This sequence comes from Oncorhynchus masou masou, assembly GCF_036934945.1. Taxonomy (NCBI): domain Eukaryota; kingdom Metazoa; phylum Chordata; class Actinopteri; order Salmoniformes; family Salmonidae; genus Oncorhynchus; species Oncorhynchus masou. The sequence continues at coordinate 70,893,161 of NC_088217.1, read as the reverse complement.
CATCGTCTAAGAGGAAACAGGCTCAGAAGAAAATATATCTCATTGTTTTGTCCCTGGTCTCTCCTCTCTCTCTTCGCTCCTCTCCCTCTCTGCTTCTCTCCCCTGGAGCAGTGGGACACTCTGAGCCCTTTTAGGCTTGGCCTGTGGGGGCTGTGGGACTCTGTTTAGGCATGGTCCCAGGTCCAGGGGGCCAGACTGGGAAGTGCTAAGTACTTGGCATCCTCCCTACGGGCGGCCTGACTCAGCAGAAAGAGCCAGAGCATTGCAGGGAGAACCAAGGGGCCCAGAGCTGCTCGCCGGGCCACATCAATCACACTCTACAATGACAAACTCACTCTCAACAAGATGTACACTAACGTTCAGAAAGGTTAGGGTTTGTCCATTAAAATAACATCAAATTTATCAGAAGTACAGTGTAGACTGGCTGCTTCATGAAATAGTATCCACAAAACACCAATTTCAACATCAACAGTGAAGAGGCGACTCCGGGATGCTGGCCTTCTAGGCAGAGTTGCAAAGAAAAAGCCATATCTCAGACTGGCCAATAAAAAAAAAATTAAGATGGGCAAAAGAACACAGACACTGGACAGAGGAACTCTGCTTAGAAGGCCAGCATCCCAGAGTCGCCTCTTCATTGTTGACATTGAGACTGGTGTTTTACGGGTACTATTTAATGAAGCTGCCAGATGAGGACTTGTGAGGCGTCTGTTTCTCAAGCTAGACACTGTAATGTACTTGTCCTCTTGCTAAGTTGTGCACCAGGGCCTCCCACTCCTCTTTCTATTCTGGTTAGAGCCAGTTTGTGCTGTTCTGTGAAGGGAGTAGTACACAGCGTTGTACGAGATCTTCAGTTTCTTGGCAATTCCTCGCATGGAATAGCCTTCATTTCTCAGAACAAAAATAGACTGATGAGTTTCAGAAGAAAGTTCTTTGTTTCTGGCCATTTTGAGCCTGTAATCGAACCCACAAATGCTGATGCTCCAGATACTCAACTAGTCTAAAGAAGGCCAGTTTTATCGCTTCTTTAATCATCCATCACAACAGTTTTCAGCTGTACTAACATAATTGCAAAATGGTTTCCTAATGATAAACTTGGATTGCTGATGGTTGGTTGCTGATAATGGGCCTCTGTACGCCTATGTAGATATTCCATAAAGAAATCTGCAGTTTCCAGCTACAATAGTAATTTACAACATTAACAATGTCTACATTGTTTTTCTGATCAATTTGATGTCCTTTTAATGACCCCAAACTTTTTAACGGTAGTGTGTGTCACCAGCCCACCAAAGCCAGTGAATCAAATCATTACCAGCGAATAGCACCAGGCTCCAATGGCCTAGGTTAGAAAACATGGATAGACAGGTGAGAAAGGAATTCAAATAGCTTAATCCTTTGAAAACAAACGTTGCCCCTTTCCGGTTTCTCTACCCCTGTTACAGACCTTCCTATATTTCACCTGCTTACAACTTTTTTTAAATTCAAAAGAACAAAATAATATTCACCAGCACATATCAATAAGGGTTGAATAAAATTATAGCAAATATTCACCTCTTCCGAAAATCTGAGTACAATTTCGACAATGTATGATGTCTATAAATGCCTTCCAAATTATGAAACGGATTTGAAATCATAAAAGTCATGCATGAAACCCCATAAACCTATACACCCGGTCTGCCCGGCCCGCAGCCTTTATAACCACTAACCAGACAGATGCGGGCTGTCACAGAAAATACAGGAGCTCATTTCAATTCATTAAAGGGAACCAAAACCCTGTGCACGGCCCAGTGGTGAGGGTTAGCTGTGCTGTGTCCAGGCCCAGCAGTTACCAATGAACACACACATACAGACACACACACACAGAAAGGGAGGCCAGCCATGCTTCAATAAGCAACGTGGGCTGCAGTCCGGAAGTCACAGGCCAGACTTTTTATAGGTCCAGTTAACATCACCTTCCTGGTCCTTCCACCAATATAAATGACAGATTGAGGACAGGAGCAGCAACTAAAGCTCCATCCATCCACCCACGTACTTACACACACACACACACACACACACACACACACACACACACACACACACACACACACACACACACACACACACACACACACACACACACACACACACACATCATCAACGGGACCAGACAGGCTAGTCGGTCGGTGCACCTGGGCCCCCATTTTAAACAAAGTGACTCCTACTTGAGTCCAATGTGTGCACGCGTCGACTCCACCCCCCATTTCCATAGACCTCTGGGATATGAGACCAGACCTGGGCTGCCTGCATGTTCACATCAAATAAATGACCGCTCCATGATGAATGGTTCTATTAGCAATCCAGATTGTTAAACTCTGATATAAAAGATGGGAGCGGCCCATTCATTTCACCCCCACCCTTCCGGTCTACACACATAGAGCGCTTGTTTTTTTTTAAACGCGTAAATAACATATTAAAACTCTGCATTAGCCCTGTCCTCTGATAGAGAAGATATTGTTGTGAATAAATAACACAGACAGGAGAATAAAACAGGGGGGATTCTATAATGGAGCTGGTCGGCCATGTCTGGTCCTCTGAGGTGGGCCCGACTTAGCTGACAAGGATCCACCAGCCCGTAGTAAACTACACACTGACAGTAAAGCTACAGCGCCGGGAACAGAGGCGGTATATTACAATGGTCTACTTTTCATTCCAAAGCAGGAGGCGGTTCTGCTCGGGAATGTGCTTTAAAGTTCAAGGACTTTGTCTCTTTTGGCTGCACTCTTACTGCATATTCACTTATCTGTGTCTGGCAAACAGGAATAATAATGCATGTTATTGAGATAAGTAATTGCCCTGTCTTGGTGTGCTGGCAGATTTTAGACCTATGAAGCTGCGACTCTATAAGCTGGTTCTACCCAGACCCGATTCTATTGGACTGAGGGTGTGAGTGTGTGGTGTTATTAAGATTAAAATATGGACGGTGACACTATTCTAATAGTGATAGGGTAAAGGAGTTATGGGAAGAGAGGCCGATGGATGCAGGTTTAACACAGCAGCTCCACTTTAGGGGGGGGACAGAGCAACACAATCCTGGAACACAGCACTTGTTCTGGGCCAAGCGGACCAGGCAGAGACCCTGCAGAACCAGAGCCATTGTAGACCAGGGAAAAGCATAGTTATAGCAGGGCAGGGAGGAGACAGAGGGTGGGGTGGCACAGGGGGCCTGCCTTGTTACCCTGCGCCTGGTAATCAAGATTCTCTCTCCAGGCCCCTTTGAAAGTTAAATCAACCTACTTTAAAAAGACCCTCTCTACAGGGCTGAGGGGGCTTATCCACAGAAGACGATTGGCCCAAACAGAAGGGCCTCTCTATCGCTCGCTGCGGCCGAGAGTATTTCCACATATGACCTCAGCGTGTGTGAATTGGCTCCAATGAGGAAGGCATACTGAGATTAAATTAGAGAGGGTGATCACATTAACAGATTAGGATTTTAGGTTCGTATGCAGTCAAATGTTTTCTTAATTGCCAGAAGGCTCAGGTCTGGAAACATATTCCTTCACGTCAAAAGAACCATTGTTCAGACATTCCAAGCTCCATATTAGAAATGCTTATTCATGGCCAGTTATATGATTGAAGTAATTGTAGAGTGATACAAAATTAATGAGTTAGCTGGGAATAAAATGGTAGGTCAATATAATTGAGTTAACGATATTGATGTCGACATGAAACAAGTTATCGAAAACAAAGTCCCACTTGATTCATGTCCCATTTATAGTGTATGTAAAATACGCCCTAGATTGATTTAGCTTAATAAACAATTCGTCTTTCATTTCTTTATCATGGCAGGCCACCAAGCCCTTCATTAAAGAATGAAAATGTCACTAAATCACAAGAAGTTGTATTACCATTTCAAAGTTAGCCGTCAATCTGCATCTCTGTCAATCTCTGAAGTAAGGGCCATCTCGCCCACTGAGCTCTGCTCTACCAGCCATTTTTTTGTAATTCATCAGTGTGATACTCTGGAGGTAAGAACAAGGTCTTTCAAACTCATTATACTGGCATTCACTGACATCTTTAAAACATGCATTCTCTATCTGTATGTTTCTCTTCATCGTGGTGGACACTAGTCTTGAATGTCATTTCAAAGATAAACTATCCTCGTGTCATCATGCATGTGTATTAATTGAAGTTATCAGTGACATCTTGAAATTGGTCTAATTAACTAATTAGCTTTGGCCCTTCTGATAGGTTAAGGAATTAAGGTTCACTCTGAAATAAATTAGGAGAAAAACTGCTGGATTCTGTTGCAGGAATTCCTAGTAGACATTTAAGACATCACAGAATCGCCCCTATAGACGCCTACTATTTTACTCTTTGTCAAATCAAATTGTCTTTCCTTATTCTTACACAAAATCATTAATTTATTGTTGGACTAACGGGCATTGCGCTGCAAACTCCACAAGGTTATGAAAACAAACTTGAGGTCTATAGAAGGTTTAAAAAAAAATTGGGCCTGATGTCAATCGTTAGGGACAGAAAATGTATGGCCTATTTTTATCTTAGTTCTTCCTTAAACAATTAATGAATATTTCTTTATCATGGCAGGCCACCAAGCCCTTCATTAAAGAGTAAAAATGTCACTAAATCACAAGAAGTTGTATTACCATTTCAAAGTTAGCCGTCAATCTGCATCTCTGTCAATCTCTGAAGGAAGGGCCATCTCGCCCACTGAGCTCTGCTCTACCAGCCATTTTTAGTAATTCATCAGTGTGATACTCTGGAGGTAAGAACAAGGTCTTTCAAACTCATTATACAGGCCTTTCATCACACATTCACTGACATCTTTAAAACACGCATTCTCTCTCTGTCTCTCCCGGCCGCCCTATGAAAGAGGCACACTGCTACTTTTCATTAATTTCAACAAACACAGCCATTTTACCTTTCCCAGGCCAGCCCCATGTAGTTATGTGAACCATTAATCAGAGATTATGCCGCCAAATCGAGCAACGTCGCTGTCTTTAGTCTTTATGAACTTCTCCATGTGACAGAAGCGCGCTCGCGCACACACACACACACACACACACACACACACACACACACACACACACACACACACACACACACACACACACACACACACACACACACACACACACACACACACACACACACACACACACACACACACACACACACACACACACACACACGCTGCAGTACCTGTTCAGTATTAATGATGCTCTTTAACAGGGCCCTGCGTTACATTACTTATTCCCATCAGCTCTACTGTAAGTCACCTCTGACTGCTCCAGGTGCTACAGGAAGAGCCTTATCAGGGACGATTAGAGCCCAGAGCAACTTCTCCCAAGACCGCGTTTTATCTTTGATATGTATATTTCATGTGCATGTTCTCTCTCAAACCTCCTCCTTACCCCCGGCCCTGTCAGTCTCTGTAAGACCTTGGCTTGTGTGACAGTCTTACACTATGTAGGGATGCAGGGACCCTTTGCCTTACAGTGAGACCTGTGTCGGCAGGAGAAACCGACCTGGAGTGGATGTGCACAAAAGAATAGAGACGGACCCTTATCCTTCCAGTAAAACTAAAACCGCCCCCCCCTCCTTCTTTAAAGTCATTGAAGAAAAGTGGACAGTACCTCTGGTGACAGCTGAAGGTGAGAGTTTCTTCGGGAGGTCAGTGAAGCCGTTTCCATCCAGACCAGAGCCTTTCTTCTCTGTGGTCGTCGGGGCAGAGGTCTCCATTCCGGACATCAGAAGCTCTGAAGGAAACGACATCGGGTGGCATCGTCATTATCATTTCATTATGTGACATGTATACAGTAGGCCAAAGATATGTATACAGTAGGCCAATGATATGTAGGCCAGTAGGCCACATTATACAGTAGGCCGCATCCTCTGAAGAGATCCAATGTGTTTTCTCAACACATTTGAAGATATAAGGGTGTATTATTCTTAGCAAGCGAGGCTGAACAATCAGTTCAAACAGCGCTGATAAAAAAGATCCACAGTTAAATAAACTTTGATGTCTGCCAGGCTAGGTTACGCTAAACCACCTTTGGAGACAGCAAACCGTAGCACGAATCACTGGGGTCCTGGAAGAAAGCAGCAACACAAATTAGATTTATTTCAGGACAAAACCACTACATGTTTGCACTGCAACCAAAGATAAGCGGCTAGGTTCAACAAAGATAAACAAGCGACGCGCTGCCTGCCAAGTCATTCTTCGTTTAGGTGGCTGTTTGAGCGTGTTGATGGCTGTTTGAGACTGCAGGCTGGGCTCAGTTCAGTTGATATTATAGTTTGCTACACGTGCTTTACACAATATAGGGGAGGTTTTTCCTTGAACCTGTTGTGAAGCCCGGGCTTAGTGTATCTATCTATCTACCCTATATTGTGTAAAGCAGGTGTAGCAAACTATAATATCAACTGAACCTGAGCCCAGTCATCAACGTCCTCAAACAGCCATCTAAACCATTTTTCCTTGAAGGTGTTGTAAACTCTGAGCTCAGTATATCTAGATCATAATGGGTGTCTTATTAATAAGACTAGCCTCCAGCCCAGACTACGTGCAAGTGGGGTATGTGGAGATGGGGGCGGAGGAGCGGTAAACTGTCCCTCGTCCTCTGAAGAGCTGCGAGACATGGTCATATCTTCCCTCGGCGGAGACTGGCCGGACGGACGGGAGACAGGAGACAGAAGAGCCAGAGCTATGGGACACTACAGGTGTCAGACACCACACTGACGATGGAAACCAAGGTAAACAAATGACCAGGGGCTTAATCTCTCCTGTCGGTCACCAGGCCTCACTCCACTCTTGTCTGCTCTCCTCTCTCTTGTTCCATGACACTGATGAGGAGGGCATGTCAATAAGATCCACGGATAGTTAAAAGACTTTCAACACTCCGTGAGACTAATCCCAACCTCACCTAAATGTGTGAATGGCACATATTATTACTAGGGTGTAATGAATGACCAGAAGGGGGATTGAGCAGCTAAAATCTCTAGCCTGACTGATGTTTACTAATGAAAAACCAAAATACACCAAAGGACTGGCTGACTGGGAGATGAATGAATGCCACGACACTACTGTCTCATGTGCCACATTTACCACCTTCCCCACAAAGCAGCGTCGGTGGAGAAAAAGGGCCCCTGGCCCCCCACACCTGCTAGGCTGTCTCAAAGAGACACCACAACAGTAAAGACAGTAGACAAAGCTGTCCATCAGGCTTTTACATCCTGCCAACCCTCCTAGCTTGTTCAAGGGGCAGTAAACTGTGTTTTAACAATGTAGACCTACAAATTCACTCTCTGTTCGGCGTGTTTAACTGTTTCACTCTGTTAACAGCTTGTGACTCAGTCTGTGAAAACTAAATGGGTTCTCAAGAATGGCACAAGAAATTCAGTTCATGTCAAGTGTGTGTGTGTGTGCGTGCACGTGCGCGCGTGCGATGGTGTTCCTGAGTGTGTTATTTTGTGTGTGCCTTTGTGTAAAGATATGAATGTCTTATCTCTGAGAGTCATAGCTAAATCTATTGATGTTAGAAACAATAAACCATACCTTTATTAAAGTTGAAAAGCGAAATAAATAAACGCGAGGGAATAGACAAGTATTATTTTAGTAGCTAGGAGATGGTTAATTACCATGATAATAAACCCAGCAGTAGATTTAAATACGCAGCTGTGAGGAATAATGAACTTCTACCTCCTATAGTTAACCGTCATTACCTTTAAAGACGCCACCCAATGTTCCATTTAACCGTGAAAACGAACAATGCAAAGCCTAACAGAAAAAGGTTATTTATGACAGAAGAACAACTCCTCCACAAACTACTTTTCTCATTCAGCCTCTGTCTGTGTGTTGAAACCAATGCCTGTTTGTTTTAGAACCTCGGACTTTAACTAATGTTCCCTCCAATATGGTTCAGCTCTCCTTTCCTTTTTAATTTTATTTTACCTTTATTTAACCAGGCAGGTCAGTTAAGAACACATTCTTATTTTCAATGATGGCCTGGGAACAGTGGGTTAACTGCCTGTTCAGGGGCAGAATGACAGATTTGTACCTTGTCAGCTTGGGGTTTGAACTTGCAACCTTCCAGTTACTAGTCCAACGCTCTAACCACTAGGCTACCCTGCCGCCTCTTTTCAGGAGCTCTGAGAGGAGAAGAAGCTCAAGCCTCTTCCCTGCTTTTTTTGTTTTGTTTTAGGTATTGCAATTTTGTACAGGGTCTATGCCATGTGTCTCTAAACCACACCCTACTAGAGCTACAAAGGTAAAGATTGAATGCGCTGTATTCTGTTCCTACTCTTCAACTATTATATATTTAACATGGCCTCGGTACTTATGAGTCATTGTAGTTTCAGGTCATTAAAGCGTAATAAATCAGGAAACTGTCTGAATAAGATAGGAATGGAAAGATGTTCCTCATCCCTATGAGACTGAGAAGTGATTGAGTACAGTTATCCAGTTAACCCACTGTCCAGTCCACTTCCTGTGTGCAAACTCAAGTAGAGAAAACACAGCTTAAACATGCAAGGCCAGCTTTAACCACTCGTAGCTAAACCAATGGAGACTTTCCTCTTGTTGATCTAATCCTCTTTTCACGAACAACCTCTTAATTCCAAGGGCAGAAATGAACTAAACATTAGCCATGATCGTTAGACCGTTAGACATAGTTGTATGAAAAAGAATCTTGGACAAAAAGTATGGTATCATATGGTTAATTATGAGCAACAAAAATATCTGGGTGTAGTTCTGAGTTACTCTGACATACATGTATTATTCTTGTAAGAAATGTGCTAGGGTTCAAAATGGCCTGCCGTGAGAGAGAAGGGTATTCCCAGTGTCTGGGAAAAATGTATGTCTCTGCATTCCAGGTGCTGGTCTCCTGCTTTACCGGGAGCAGAATGCAGTTTGGCACGTCACAGAGTATTACTTACAGCTTCCCACAAACCATCACCACGCTTAGTTATTACACCGCGAGCTGTCGGCCAAACAAATGACTGTGACTGAACACTGAAAGGTCACAGTAGTGCAGTAAAATCACAGAGCAGAGTCAGGCCCACTACCGAGCCTCTCTCTGAAGGGACTGAAGCCCGGGAGTCGGGCACTTTCTGGAATTTATGGTTACGTGTCCCCCCCCCCTTCTGAAAAATTGTAGTCACGTAAAAGCAGCCCACATACTGCTTATGACTATAAGCACAAGTAGGGAGATCACTTGTGGTGTGGCGTTTGAATACAAAGAATCTTTACTATTCGGAGTACTGTCATGTATGCAGAAAATGTCAAGTTAAACAAGGTTGTTGTGCCTAACAATTTGAATAGGTGAATCATTTCCCTCTCAAAAGGCCCACCAAGGGTCTCCTGAGAACACACTCTGAGGAGTGTATGAGTCACTGGACGAGTCTCTAGCCTAGAAACGTTTTATCACAACAAGGGCTATCGTTGACACAAGAGCAGTGGCGTGTATTCATGGATGCCAAGGGAAGCAGGGCATCCCCAAAACATTTACCAAGAAAACATTTGAAAAAAAACCATTAAATAATGTATCGTTCGTCTCTCTGTGTTTCATAATGTTCCTTCAATATGCAATAGGCTGAATGTATCTCACCGGAGAAAGCATCCGATTGAGAGAAACAGCGCCCCTCTGTCTCTGTATGTGTAGCCCATCTATATGATGCTGTCTGGGCAAAAAGAGTATGACATTGCTGCTGCCCATAGCATTGAATGCAAGGGAAGCCAGCGAGAATTTGGCTTTGAGCTAAATTGAGTGAGCTGAGTGAGCTGAACCGTGAATGGTCCTGGCTCACCAAAAAAAGTGTCAAGGGAAGCCAGTTTGGATTTGGCTTCACTCACATCGAGAGCAATACATCATTGACAGAAGCAACTTGAATTGTAGCATCTCGTTGTGTTGTTGTCCGGTGGCTAGCTAGCTAGCTAAAATTCGCCCTTTTCTAAATTAGCTATGTCTGGAGATAAGGATTTGGACTTGTGGTTTTACTTAATTCTCCATACTGGCCAATGATTATAACAGTGATTCTGATCCAACCATAAAGTCATAGATTGTGGCCCTGGCCTGAGAGAATGGAAGTTCAATATGTAGCTAGATGTAGAAGGCTAACATTAACTAGCTAACGTTGCCCATAAAAAGGGAGTTAGGCTAGTGAGCAAGTATTTTAGCCAGGTAGCCTAGGACAACAAAAAATAAAAGTGTGTACTCTATGATAGAGTCATAGATCGTTCCGTCAACATAAAAAAGAGGATGCCTGTCAACATGTTTTTTCTACTTGCAAGAAACGCACGCAGACACACACACAGAAATCAGAACCATGGACAGCCACATCATATTTAGCTTACGTTGATTGGACTACATCGTTTTTGGTATCTTTTAGTTGTCACTGTACTAGACTAAGCAGAGGTGATTTGATGATGCCTGAAGAGGCCTATATCTCTAGCAGACGAGAGAGGAGCAGTAGGTGATTTCTCCCCTGAAGTGGAGTTGGAGCTGTAAGCCCAATATCTGTATAGCATTGCCAGGACCTGAAGAGATCACCCACTAGAGGATTTAGCCTGTCACCCTGAGCAACGAGGGTTACACCCTGGCCCTTCATATCCCTGATCAACAGTGAAATGGCATGTGGGCATTTATTAACCGCTATGCCTTTTCATCCGGATGCCAAATGGTGTTAAACATCTCATGTTTTAGTCACAGTTTGGACTCCTTCCGTCATCTCTGCTGTTGGCAGCTGAGGCTCTAAAAGGGTGAGTAACTGTTTATCCCCAAAACGCCAGCCTGATCAGCAACGCCCTGATCTCCCCATTTAGCACAACATTAACCTCTTAACCAACCAGTAAGCTCCTGCTCAGAGGAAGCTGTCGCCATGACAGGGAAGCACCACAGCCAGGGGGATCTATTCAAACACCCGTAAGCCATGGCTGTAACCACTCTCCAATCCACCAGCCACAGCTGCCAAACAGCGGCATAACAGAGTGAAACCCACACAGCTCACCTTAAAGCCATGCGGTACTAATGGCTACTGACACAGTGGAAGGCCCAGTGACCCCAGCGAGGCTCTGTTGCTCAATGTGAAGGCATGAGGGCCCACAGGATGAAGACTACTACTGCCTCTGTCAGTCCTTGGCTGCGTCCCAAGTAGGACCCTACTCCCTATATAGTGCACTACCCTATGGGCCCTGGTCAAAAGTAGTGCACTAAATAGGGAATAGGTCGCCCTTTAGGATGCAGTCCTTGCCTTCAACAGGGAGGAGCGAGGCCTCAGAGGGCCCACGGAGAGCCCCAACCATGTCCTGACCCTGCGCCTGATTGTAGGAGCTGGGAGCTGAGTGTGCTGCCTTGTGGGGGGAAGAAGGCAAAGGGGATTGATTGCTAAGGGATAACACATGGGCTGGGTGTATACCACATGTAAGACAAGCCCTGTCCTGGGTTCTTTAGACTGTCAGTAAGGAGTCTGTGGCTTGGCAGCATTTTAACTCTGATCTAATACAGAACCCCTACAGGCAGGATTTGGGTTGCCTGCTTTGAAGCTATTCAGCGCTGACAAATAAGTTATCACATTTCAAGTTTCTTGCCTTGCCATGGCCAAATCATGAAGGCATTTCTTTATGCGAAATCAAAACGACCCCTTACCCTCTGACACTATTCAAAGTCCACTGATTCCCTGGCACCCCGTCACTGGTTTTGGGCTGCATTTGAAATGGTTGGTGTTGTTGATACAGTTTACTTATTTTCACTGCATGAGGACATTTCTATTACTGTTATCACGCACGCACACACACACACACACTGTTGCTGTCAAAAAGAGTCAGAAGAGATCGTCAGGGCTATAGCGTCCCTTCAGGAATTAATTAACTGGTGAATCAAAGCAGAGCCATACTACATTAAATACAGTACTGAGGACGAGGAGCAGAGGAGGAGAGAGGCCCATGTCCCCTGTGGCCCTCTGGTCCGGACCTTTGATTTCTCATGTCTCTTGGTGTGTCTGTGTGTGTGTGTGTGTGTGTGTGTGTGTGTGTGTGTGTGTGTGTGTGTGTGTGTGTGTGTGTGTGTGTGTGTGTGTGTGTGTGTGTGTGTGTCTGCTTACGAGCGTGTGTGATGTATCTTGGTCTGTGTGTAATGTCTTGTCATGTGTGTGTAATCTGTGATGCCATTGCATGAAATGGAGCTCTGTTTTCATCATGTATAATTGCATTTGCGTTAAAATAGATTTTTCTGCATATGATGCAGTATCTTAGTATGAGGGGTACAACTGGTTGGGATTGATGAATAACAATTACAATCTAGATTATGTAAAAACAAAGATGAGAGAGAGAAAGAGAGAATAATAGAGGCAGTCTAGCTGTGAGACCAAACTGATTCTGGAGTTGAGCTCTGTGTTGTTGACGTCTGACCCTGCTCCTGTGGAGTGCTGAGAGAGAAAACACAACTCACTGTTTGTTTGATCAAAAGAAATTAAATAAATATGACCTGTAGATATCCTCAAACACAGTGGTTGAGCTGAGCCCCTTAAAGCTGCAATTTTAATATATTGTTAAGATGGTCTTATAATGCAAGATACATCCCAGCTAGCACATCTGATTCCTTGGAAGTTGTGGGAACGTACATTTTAGGTTTCCCATTGATTCTGGGAACGAAGCCATACGTTTCCTGACTGGTAAAAGGGAAAGTACTTCAAACGTTCTGAGAACTGAAGTAAAAATATGGCCTGTTCTGGGAAAGTTCATTTTTAGGTTGCAGGGAGGTTCTTAGAACGTTTTACTGTGGTTCCCTGAAAGTTTTCCTCTGATGTTTTATTACTGTTCAGAGAACTAATATTATAGTTTATTTGAATAATGATTTAATGTTCTTAGAACATGTTTCAATAAGACCTAAAAATACTGCTAGCTTGAGTTAACAGTTTTGAACTCCGACAGAAATTAATTTGCTTAGGCATTCATTCATGTTCTTAGGCAATCATGCAAACACATTTCTTTTTTATTGTGGGAGATTTCAGGGGGATTCAAACCTATAATCTTCAGCTTGCATGCCATGTGTTGTTTTTTTTACTCATACAGAGCTGGTCATTTTTGTCTGTTCAAACAGACCTCATTTCAAAGGAAACAAAGCACTTATTAGGACCAGGTGTGGCCAATTAGTGGGCGTGGAAAACACCCCTGAACACACTTAACAAAATAGAGCATAGAGAGCGATTTGTTTACGCTGAGAATGGAAAGTATATGTTTTTAAACAACATTCTTACAACGTTCTTTGAATGATACTGTTTTCTTGTGGTTAAATAAGAACCATGACAAAACCTATAGAAAACGCTATGCTGAATTACTCAAATTGCCGCAGAGGAACGCTCTCGGAACAATTTGAGAACATTGCTTAAATAGAACCATGAGGAAACGTGTAAGAAAGGTTATGCTGAAGTCCTGAAATTCACACCTAAGAAACATGAATGTTATGCGCTAGCTGGGTACCCTGCACCATTCCCAGGACATTGTGGGAAGGTTGTATGCAAAATAACCATAGGACAACCACACTCTCACCAAGCTCTAACAAACATATGGTTCTCAGAATATTATGTGCTGGCTGGGATATTGGCCTCTTTTTTTGTTAACATTTTTGCAAATTAAACAAAACTTATATTAGACAAGGTAGTGTAACGAGCAGATAAATAGTTGATGGAGGCTAAGTTAAACAATGGAATTAACAACGTTTGATTAATATTCCAATTCCCTCCAAAGATAGCATTTGGTTTGACCTGAGCCAGATGTGACGTGGTGTTGAGAGGAATAGTGCAACAATGTTCACGCCTTTGTCTGAGCCAAAGCTGTAGAAACAGCCAAGCTGGATAACTGTAGAGCACCGTTTACATGAAGGTGAAAATTCATGGTATTAACAGTGACAGTTTCAAACTTTACGGTCAAAGTTTTTCCTCTGAAAAACGTCAAGCTAAGCAACCTGACAAAATTGACTCACTTCACATGATGTAATCCATAAGGACTATTCCATAAGAAATATGTGAGGTGAGCCACTGTTTTCTAGTGGTTCTAGTGTTGTCCCCTTAGGACAGAGACAGTTAATGCTGCCTTTGTCGATAGAGCCATAGCACGCGTGCACACAGACGATCACACAGCCTCCAGGGCAGACTGCTGTGGTCAGGGGCCTCTCTGAACAAACCAAAATATTAGTTTTCTGGAGGGTATGGCAGCAATTACTGCTCTTTTCTGTGTGGGAAAGAGAGAGAGAGAGAGAGAAAGAGAGAAAGAGAAAGAGAGAGAGAAAGAGAGAGAGAATAAGTATTCCATTGTTAGTCTACACCTGTTGTTTACGAAGCATGTGACAAATATAATTTGATTTGATTTGAGAGAGGGAAGGAAGGGGTTAGTCATGTGATGTGATTAAGTGTAGTTTGATTGTAAATGCACACTTCTTAAACAGTTGGACATCAGATAACATAAAAAAATTGGAATACAATTAAAGATAACCGTGTATACATACTGTAGGTATCTCGTACTAATTTCTCATATTTTCAAACAGGCAGAAATAAGAATAAGATAGCATCCAATAGAAAGTTTATTTCACTACATGGTAATGCCAATGGTTTAATCCTTAACCAACCTGTTATTTCTAGTGTTTAGCCAGTGGCATTTCCTTCCCCCTGCCTGAACGACTTCCTAGGCCAGATCGCTTAATTGGTGCTGTGTTCTTATTTATGGGGGATAAGATACTTTTCAATCCTCTCAGTGGGGAGTTTGACTCACTTTTCATTCAGACATCTCCCCTGCTCCTCTCTCTCTCCTGAATACCAGACTCAACTTCTATTCCACTTTTTCAAACACTTAAGAAACCAGGAAGTCCCTCTCTTTTTGTCTGTGTTCTCTGGAGAAGAGAAAAGCTAGCAGAATCAATAAAGGCATTCGTGGAGTGGGCCAGCAGTGTGAAAACGGCTGCAGAATGGCTCTGCTTGGTGAGTGTCTACGTCCCAAATGATACCATATTCCCTATATAGTGCACTGCTTTTGACCAGGGCTGGATAGGATGCCATTTGAGAGGCTGAGATGAAAGTGGGGGTAGGTTGATGACCGCAGAACCAAGCCTCAGTCCCCTTTGAATAATGTGAAAGGCCCATCATTTCTTTAAATCTTTTCAACTCTTCGCAGCCTGACTGCTGGAACTCTTCATTCTGCACAATAGAAAATGCACTAAAACTTTTTTCTAATGCAAATGAACTAAACCAACCAACGGGCCCATTCACATAAAAACACAGACGTCCCAGGCCAGAACCAACTCTGTTTGGAAACAGAGAGTGGTAACATAGTAGAGGAAGGTATTGATTTATTTAGAATCTTTTTTGATATTACTCATCTTCGTACATTTTGATTATAATGCTTATCTCTACTAACAACCACCCCAACTTATTTTCTTTCAAATAAAGATGACTATTAGCAAATGCATACTCAAATGTTGTTTCATGTTTTGATTGTAATTTATTCACACATTAATAACACACCAGGGAAACATTAACAATGCATATTAATTGCAGCCATTGAAATGCACAGCAATGTACATTTTCCTGCATTGGGTGTGACTGCTAATGACTCTCAGTAGCAAACACACTAATTTTTTTGCGAGTTGGATACCTTTCAGATTGAGGGGATTTAGGAAGGGTCTCTTTCATTCAAGCAGCCTAAACTCACGAAAGCTCAAGTTAAACCTAGAATCCTTAATTGAAACAATAACAAAGCGAACATCCAGCCTCTGTTTTGGTACAAAGCTGAGGGATGGGCCTGGAGAAATGTAACCACTCTCAAATTCATATGCAAAGCTATGGATGCAAGGACTGGCCCTCCATGGTATCAAAATGATAGTTTTAACCATGTTTTGAGGTTTTACAGCGTTTGTTACATTTACAAATATTGGACTAAAACAAGCTTATATTTGGGGTTATGATGGGGTACGACAGTTGAACTAAACTCATAAGGCATTTATAAGTTATATTCTTCAAGAATCAATGGGTATATAATACATTTTTTAAAGTAAAAAAATATATATTTTAAATATATAAAAAAACGCTATTTTAAAAGGTTACGTTTAAATACTATTTTAGGCAATTCAAAGTAACAATTTCAGATGTGCACTAAAATGATTTACTAGCCTATTCATAATGAGAATAATCTTCTAATAATGAATAAGAACAATGATTTCCAGAGTTCATCATCACATGCATGTCCAGTCCACCTACCTCAGTGGTGATGCCTGTGGTCGGTATGGTCCGAGTCTGACCCGGTGCGTCTCCCTCCGTTCTGTTTGTCCACCAGTTCTGTACAAGTTTCAGCAACGCTATCGAAGATTACCGTTAGGTCTAACTTTCTCCTTCAAAAAGCAAGAAGTAACAAACTCCTTCCAATGCAAGGATGAAATCCATAAAGTATATTCTAGTAGCCTAAACACGATCAAGACTAACTACATTCCACTTCCCAACTTCTCATAAAGTTCACCGTAGAGTTTATGTGCGTCGTCTCAACTTTTACAATCCATCACCGAGAATAACGAAACAAGTTCTTGAAATCGATCCTCCCTTACTAACAAAACATGGCAGGATATCGAACTTTGTAGCCTAAAGAGGTCTGAAAGGTTTGAGGGTGGTTCGTTCTTCGTCAGAAATGTGCTTTTGAGACGCCAGGCTGATATGTTTTCAATCTGGTCCCCCTCATTCTCTCTCTCCTCTCTCTCTTCTCGCACTCCTCTCTAGCTCTCCGGTGAGTATTTCCATTTGCTGTACCAGATGGGCCGGTCTAGCCAAACCAACTCAGGCTCAAGGTTTAGGGAAAAGTTGTGTAAAGTTTCACCATTGTTTAATATTAGGTGATTGACCTGTATCCAAGCTCCCCATACGATGTTACTGTCTCAGCCAATTCAAATATACATGTTTTAATTATAATGTTTTATTTAAAACATATTAGACTAGTTTGTATGTGTAGGATATGGTATGTGTAGATAGGCCATAACATTAAGAAATAATTGCATAATAATAACATTACATTTAGATAAATTAATAAACTGGAGTCATTCTGTGAGCTGAAATGTATGCAATTTATTTATCCTCAATAGTAAACAACCAACGTCCTTGCCACCCGAATTCCAGCCCTTCTTATTACCTTGAAGTGCAGACACTGAAACGTGTGTAGCCCAATTTAACGATTCATTAAATGAATTACATAAACTATAACAAATATGATCATTAATGCCTATTTGGAGTATTGGAGCCAAGAAACCAAATCTGCCATAACAAGTTAATTACCCTAATGTATGCTATAGGTATTTAATCTTACTCTAATTTATTAATAATGTATTCATTTGGAGAATCATATCAATCCACGGCATGTTGTCTAGCCCAAATCTCTAGAGCACCTGTGTTTGGATTATTTGTTTCGTTGCGCGGTTATTAATCAATCGAACTAACGATTTTGGACATTTGTATAATATAGGTTTATTTCATTTCTAGAATTGATTCTAAAAAAAAAATGGATGATGTCCATTGCTTCTTAGACCATTGAATTGTTTTATTTACATGGCAGAACTGTATTTATTGTGTACAGGCCTGGTGGTGATTGACACATTTTGAAAGGTCCTCTTCCAGTAATTGCCGTGATTGTTGCAGACAGCACAGCACGGGCCCTTTTCCTTTCTAACCATTCAGACTAGTTCCGGTTTAAAATTCAGTTAGTGTTTCAATACAAGCATATAAGTAGGCCTACGGTCTGTCACTTCATAACTCAGTCGTTAAAAATATGTTCATATATTAATAGTGTGTGGTGAGACACCAATAGAACATTACTGTGTTGTATTTAACCAATGGTCCAGTAGCAAGGCTGAATATGGTCATTTCATATAAAATAACGACATCTAGTGGAGCAATGGATAACTTGCAAGGACAAAGACATTTAGAGAGCTATCAACAGGCCTTCCTTAGGCATTTAGAGCCCCCGTAGCTTCCAGATTTATAGTGCAGAACATTTTAAATCAAATACAATTTATTCTAAGTAACCCCATCCATCATGGTAGAGATCGGCGCATTCTACAACCCACCGGGCAAAGTTTAGAACTCATGGAGGCCGTAGCAGTGCACTCTGTGTCCATGCCTGTTTTTAAAGGTTTGTTCACAAGTGCCAAGTGACATTCGCCTTGTTCTTGTGCCAGAAGATCGTAAAGGCAGGAATTTTAATGAGTATCTTAGCATCCTGTCATCAGAAGAAAATAAAACAAGAGAGAGGAGGGATAGAGGCCTTGGGAGGAAGAGGCAAAGAGGTGTCAGAGTTGGGTTGTGGTTGGTGGTTGCACAGTGAAGTTATTGTGAGATCATACTTGTGAGATTTTTTCATATCATCTCACACAGTCCTAAACCAGCACCACCGCCTGCTGTATACCGACAGAGCCAATGAAGCCATTGTTGCGTGCAGCTGTGGGTTTTCAAAGTCCGTTGTTTTGTGTGTTTTAGCGTGTATTAGAAAACAATTTGAAAATGAGGATGGTGAGCAAAAGGGTTTCTAGCACTGCATAACACATTTAAAAACGATTGTTTCTTGTGAATGAAACATGATGAAATCAGTCTTTTTATCGGAAAATGTTCCGTTTTCATTCTAATTTCCTGCCGTCCACCATGCGATTCCATATTACACCACATAGTGGCAGTAAGTCTCCTGTTGTTGATACGTTGAACAGAGATATTCGTGACCATATTTCCATGTTTGAGTGCGTTACAACTGCTTCGGTATCTGCTCCTCTGTAGCTCAGTTGGAAGAGCATGGCTCTTGCAATGCCAGAAGTGGGTGCAATTCAAATGTATGCTCCCGTTACTGTTAGTCGCTTTGGATAAAAATGTCTGCCAAATGGAATATATTATTATCCAGTGCCTTCATAAAGTATTCCGACCCAATCACTTTTTCCGCATTTTGTTATGTTACAGCCTTATTTTTAAATTGATTCAATAAATACAAATCCTCAGCAATCTATACACAATACCCCATAATGACAAAGCGAAAACAAGTTAAGAAATGTTTACAAATGCATATATATAAAAAAATACATAAATACCTTATTTATATAAATATTCAGACCCTTTGCTATGAGACTCGATATCGGTTTCCATTGATCATCGTTGAGATGTTTTTACAACTTGATTGGAGTCCACCTGTGGTAATTTCAATTGATTGGACATGATTTGGAAAGGCACACACATGTCCCACAGTTGACAGTGGATGTTGACAGTGCATGTCAGAGCAAAAACAAAGCCATGAGGTTGAAGAACTCCGAGACAGGATTGTGTCGAGGCAGACATCTGATGAAGGGTACTGAAACATTTCTGCAGCATTGAAGGACACACAAGAACACATTGGCCTCCATCATTCTTCAATGGAAGAGGTTTGGAACCACCAAGACTCTTCCTAGAGCTGGCCGTCCGCCAAACTGAGCAATCGGGAGGTGACCAAGGTGACCAAGAACCCGATGGTCACTCTGACAGAGCTCTAGAGTTCCTCTGTGGAAGAACAACCATATCTGCAGCACTCCACCAATCAGGCCTTTATGGCAGAGTAGCCAGACAGAAGCCACTCCTCAATAAAAAGCACATGACAGCCCGCTTGGAGTTTGCCAAAAGGCATCTAAAGGACTCTCAGACCATAAGAAACAAGATTCTCTGGTCTGTTGAAACCAAGATTCAACACTTTGGCCTGAATGCCAAGTGTCACGTCTGGAGGAAACCTGGCATAATCCCTACGGTGAAGCATGGTGGTGGCAGTATCATGCTGTGGGGTGTTTTCCAGTGGCAGGGACTGGGATACAGACTGGGGCGAAGGTACACCTTCCAACAGGACAATGACCTTAAGCACACAGCCAAGACAATGCAGGAGGGGTTTCGGGACAAGTCTCTGAATGTCCTTGAGTGGCCCAGCCAGATCCCGGATTTGAACCTGATCGAACATCACTGGAGAGACGTGAAAATAGCTGTGCAGCAACGCTCCCGATCCATCCTGACAGAGCTTGAGAGGATCTGCAGAGAAGAATGGGAGAAACTCCCACAGGTGTGCCAAGCTTGTAGTGTCATTCCCAAGAAGACTCGAGGCTGTAATCACTGTCAAATGTGCTTCAATAAAGTACTGAGTAAAGGGTCTGTATACTTATGTAAATGTGATATC
Organism: Oncorhynchus masou masou; assembly: GCF_036934945.1. NCBI lineage: Eukaryota > Metazoa > Chordata > Actinopteri > Salmoniformes > Salmonidae > Oncorhynchus > Oncorhynchus masou. Next base: position 70,872,967 of record NC_088217.1, on the reverse strand, counting down.
TGTTTTTTGTTTTCAACAAATGAGCAAAAATCTCTAAAAACCTGTTTTTGCTTTGTCATTATGGATAATTGTATGTAGATTGATGAGGAGAAAAAACAATTGAATCCATTTTAGAATAAGGCTGTAACGTAACAAAATATGGAACAAGTCAAGGGGTCTGAATACTTTCCGAATGCACTGTCTAGTGTTGGGTGGTCCTTTGCATGGGGGGGATGTAAGTTTCCTTTAACAGTCAGTCTTCCAGATGAATGACACAAACACAGGAACCTTGGTATATAACTCTTTAGTAATAAAATGCAATTGCAAACAGAGATTCACCTACAGAGTACCTCAGTAGTCTACAGTAAACATCTGTGTGGCGAAACAGGAGACAACACTCTTTATACAACCTACCGTCAATCATATCTTAACATTGTTGCATTGGATTACATACAACGTATCTACGATGAGAAAAACATGTCTAGACTCTGGTTTTTCACTCAACTATCTTGGCCTTGAGCCCGCGTGACTTATCAGCAGCTGCAGGAAATTCTCAGCCTGAGAACTAAAGCAGCACATGTCCATTTACCCAGTACTTTTCCATTATTGCTTGTTGCTAGCATACAGAGGTTATCACATATACAGTTGAAGTCGGAAGTTTACATACACCTTTGCCAAATACGTTTACACTCAGTTTTCCACAATTCCTGACATTTAATCATCGTAAAAATTCCCTGACTTAGGTCAGTTAGGATCACCACTTTATTTTAAGAATGTGAAATGTCAGAATAATAGTAGGGAGAATGATTTATTTCAGCTTTTATTTCTTTCATCACATTCCCAGTGGGTCAGATGTTTAAATACACTCAATTAGTATTTGGTAGCATTGCCTTTAAATTGTTAAACTTGGGTGAAACGTTTCGGGGAGCCTTCCACAAGCTTCCCACAATAAGTTGGGGGAATTTTGTCCCATTCTTCCTGACAGAGCTGGTGTAACTGAGTCAGGTTTGTAGGCCTCCTTGCTCGCACACACTTTTTCTGTTCTGCCCACAAATTTTCTATAGCATTGAGGTCAGGGCTTTGTGATGACCACTCCAATCCCTTGACTTTGTTGTCCTTAAGCCATTTTGCCACAACTTTGGAAGTATGCTTGGGGTCATTGTCCGTCTGGAAGACCCATTTGTGACCAAGCTTTAACTTCCTGACTGATGTCTTGAGATGTTGCTAAAATATATCCACATAATTTTCTCATGATGCTATCTATTTTGTGAAGTGCACCAGTCCCTCCTGCAGCAAAGCACCCCCACAACATGATGCTGCCACCCCTGTGCTTCGCGATTGGGATGGGGTTCTTCAGCTTGCAAGTTTCCCCCTTTTTCCTCCAAACATAACGATGGTCATTATGGCATTTATTTAACCAGGAAGGGCTCATTGAGATTTAAAATCTCTTTTTCAAGAGCGTCCTGGCCAAGATAGGCAGCACCAAATCATTACAAAAATTACAGACAGAACATGAAAAACTACAAGTAATCTAGTGAAAACCATTGAATTCACAAGAGTATAACAAAATCAAAAAACGCAAATTAAAAACATTGACAGGTCAGGGAATCAGCCTCAAAATCCTTCATCAGTGATTTAAAAACACCAATCGGGACAAATTCTTCCAGTTTAAATTTTGTAAGGCGTTCCAAGACGATGGCACAGAGTACATAAAAGCCCTTTTACCAAATTCAGTCCGGACATTTGGAACAGTTAGCAGGATAAAGTCCAGCGAACGAAGAGAGTACCCACCACATTTCTGAACAATAGAAATGCCCAAATAAAAAGGTAGTAAACCCAAAATGGCTTTGTAAATAAAAGTATACCAGTGACTGAGCCTACGAGTGACTAGAGGCCAGCCAACCCTGGTATACAAAGTGCAGTGGTGCTTAAGGGTTTTGCAGTTTAAAATAAATCTCAAAGTGCCATGGTAAAGAGTGTCAAATGATCTCAAACACTGAGCGGAAGCATTCATATATAAAATATCCCCATAGTCTAGTAAAGGCATAAATGTAGCTGATACTAGCCCCCTTCTGGCTTCAAAAGAATAACAGGCCTTATTCCTAAAATAAAATCCCAATTTCAGCTTCAATATTTTTGTAAGTTGTTGAATATTCAATTTAAAAGAGAGGCCGTGATCAATTAAAATTCTAAGATATTTATATGAGGTTACAACCTCAATGTCCTTGCCCTGACAGGTAGTAATAAGTGAAAGGTTCAGAGGTCTATTTCTTGCATTAGAAAACACCATTAGTTTAGTTTTGTCAGTATTGAGGATAAGCTTCAATTGACACAAGGTATGTTGAACAGTATAAAAAGCAGTTTGCAAGTTCTGGAAAGCTTTTGTAAGAGACGAGGCACAACAGTAAATAACAGTATCATCAGCATAAAAATGAAGTTGTGCATTTTGGACATTTTTGTCTAAATCATTCATATAGATAGTGAATAAGAGAGGACCAAGTACAGAGCCTTGGGGCATACCATTAAAGACAGACAATTTAACAGACATAAGCCCATCAAATTGAGTGCACTGAGTTCTATCAGACAGACAGTTAGCAAACCATGCAAATCCATGCTCCGAAAGACCTACACTCGACAATCTCTACCTTAGTATAGCATGATCAACTGTACCAAAAGCCTTAGAGAGATCAATAAAAAGTGAGACACAGTGCTGTTTTTTGTCAAGGGCTTCAGTGATATCATTTAAAACCTTCATGGCTGCTGTAATTGTGCTATGCTTCTTCCTGAAAGCCCGATTGGTACATTGATAAAATAGAGTTAGTTTTTATTTACTATTTTAGCTGTTCACTTACAAGGGTTTCAAGTATTTTCACCAGGGGTGACAGCTTTGAGATTGGCCTATAATTATTTAAAAGAGTTGGATCTCACCCTTCTAAAAGAGGTAGGACAAATGCTGATTTCCAGATCTTTGGAATTTCATTACATTCCAGGGTTAGATTGAACAAATATGTAAGTGGTTCAGCTATGAAATCAGCTGCCAGATTTAAAAAGCAGGGATCCAAAAGATCAGGACCTGCAGGCTTTCTCTGATCTAAGGATTTCTGGGCTTTATGTACCACCTGCACTGAGAATGGCAAAAAGCTAAAAGCTTGACCAGCTCTCACTGGTTCATCCACACAGGGTTGTACAGAGACTGAGGACACTGAACCAAACAGCCTACCAGATGACACAAATTGCTCATTGAAACAATTTGTCATATATAGCAACAGAGTCCTTCAAAACACATTACTTTTACCAGACATAGACTTAATAGCCTTCCAAAACTTTCTAGGGTCATTCAGGTTATCAGTGGTAACAGACATAAAATATTCAGACTTGGCCTCCCTGAGAAGAATAGAACACTTGTTTGGTAACTGCCTAAAAATAAGCCAATCAGCATCAGAACATGATTTCCTTGCTTTAGCCCAGGCTAGATTACGGTCGTGAATAAAGACAGCTCAGAAGAAAACCATGGATTATTCCGCCCTTTAACCCTGAACCTGCAGAATGGGGCATGTTTGTTTACTATTTGGAAAAAAACATAATGAAAGAATTTCCAGTCAGTTTCCACATCAGGGATAAACTCAATCTGGTCCAGTCCAAATAAAAAACATCATGAAAGAAAGCCTGCTCATTAAAACACTTTAAATTTCTCTTACAAATAAAACGTGGGTTTGTCTTTGGAACCTTAGTATTGCTAACAGCAACAACAGCACAATGGTCACTTAAATCATTACATAAAACACCATGTCGATATATAACTTGTTTTACTGTGGATATAGATACTTTTGTACCTGTTTCCTCCAGCATCTTCACAAGGTCCTTTGCTGTTGTTCTGGGATTGATTTGCACTTTTCGCACCAAAGTACGTTCATCTCTAGGAGACAGAATGCGTCTCCTTCCTGAGCGGTATGACGGCTGCGTGGTCCCATGGTGTTTATATTTGCGTACTATTGTTTGTACAGATGAACGTGGTACCTTCAGGCATTTGGAAATTTTCTTTTGTTTTTCCCATGATGTTAAGCAAAGAGGCGCTGAGTTTGAAGGTAGGCCTTGAAATACATCCACAGGTACACCTCCAATTGAATCAAATTATGTCAATTAGCTTATCAGAAGCTTCTACAGCCATGACATAATTTTCTGGAATTTTCCAAGCTGTTTAAAGGCACAATCAACTTAGTGTATGTAAAGTTCTGACCGACTGGAATTGTGATACAGTTATAAGTGAAATAATCTGTCTGTAAACAATTGTTGGAAAAATGACTTGTGTCATGAACAAAGTAGATGTCCTAACCGACTTGCCAAAACCATAGTTTGTTAACAAGAAATTTGTGGAGTGGTTGAAAAAGGAGTTTTAATGACTCCAACTAAGTGTATGTAAACTTCCGACTTCAACTGTATACAGTAACCATGGCACTGGTGTAGCCCCACATCCGACCCCCAGGGTAACCACAACATTCCCCCCTTTGAGGCTACCTAGACTTTTATAACCTAGTACAGAAATTGACGTTAAACATCTGGAACTTTTAACCATTCACATATAGGTAGTATAGAAATCATCCTCTGGGTCAGTTGGGCAAGCAAGAGGGTCGTAGTTGGGGTCAACACCAGTGGCATCGTAGTATTCATCATAGGAGGCAGGTAAAGCCAATACCATTAAACCAGGCATGGGCTTCTTTATAGCCCATTTACCAAGACAACACAAATCTAAACACAGCAAAAGTCTATCAACACAGGAACTACAAATGATTAGATTCCCATTAGAATCTGTCCCATAACATTTCCAAATTTCCCAGTGAACCATTTTCCCATCCTGGTCAGAACATCATCGTCACTGGGGCTGAGAGTATTAGAGAGCTTAGACATATCAAGCAGAGTTTTGGTCATGTTATCAGAGGAGTCAGGAAGTAGCATTACGCATTCGTCAAAATTAACACTGCAGTCCCGTTTGGGGACACTTTTATACCTAAGCCTCGAACAAACTTTACCCACGCGTTCACCCACACAAGTAGTGTGGATAGAGCCAACACAGTCAACCACCAACGACCACATGCTGTCGTCTTCCCTCTCTTATACCCCTTAAGGGTTTGTTTATTTACAACATAACCTTGCTGATCATGTAAAACAGTTGGTTCTTCAGGGCTTTAGTCTTGCCTTTCATCTTTTTCAAGTCTTTGTTCTCGACTCACATCTGCTTCTGCCTCTTGTTTCAGGCTGTATCTGGCTCCATCATCTCCTGTGGGCTGAGCACCTTCTGGCAGTGGGGCAGGTGGTGTCAGCCGGACCCTTCCTGAACTCTGACCGACATTGGTGTTGCCATGGCTACCTTGAATGGCCCCATCCATCTTGGCTGGTCCCATTTTCTCTTGTGGACCCGGATTTTGACCCAGTCTCCAACCTCCACAGGCAGGTAGTCGGGGTCCTCACCTGGTACCTCCTGAGCTTTCCTAGTGTGAGAGTAGAGAGATCTGACATTAGTAGTTCGCTCTCATGTACTCCAAGTGTTCTACTTCAGCTAGAGTGAGGTCTATGTGTCTGTCAGTCATGGGTCTGTGTGCGGGAACATTCATGTGTCTTCCTGTCAACATTTCATGTGGTGTACACCCAGGCCTTTATTAGCATAACTGGGCATTTTCATTAACACCAGTGGTACACAATCCACCCAAGATTTCTTGGTGGAGTGGCATGTCTTAGCTAACCCTTGTTTAATGGATTGGTTAGCTCTCTCCGCAACCCCATTACGCTGGGGGTGGTAGATGGACACAAACTTCTGGTCCACTCCCATCATTATGGCTACCTGCTTCACTACATCACCAGTGAATTGAGTACCATTGTCTGCAGATAAAACCTCAGGAACACCAAATCTAGGTATTATCTCCCTCACTAGTAGCTTTGCTACTGTCTCAGCATCACAGTGTGTGGTGGGAAATGCCTCCACTCACCTGGTGAACCTGTCAGTAAGGACTAAACGGTACCTTTTCCTTTCTTATCTTTCTGTAAGATCTATAAAATTCATGGCAAGATGGACAAATGGTCCTCTTAGCGTAGGGAAATGACCTGGTTTCAGAGGTGCTCCTTTGGCAATGTTAAATTGCACGTAGCACATCGAAACAGAAACTGTTTCACATGCTGAGTCAAATTTGGACAAAACCAATCCAAAGAAATTGTCTCCATCATATCCCCCCTTGACAAATGGGCCACACCATGGGCCACCTGGCAAACAAAGGAGACAAGACAAGCAAGCAGACACGGTCCGCCAGTCAGAGTCCGTCTCCAAGCCTTAGAAACGGGGTCAAGTTTACAACCCCGCTGTTGCCATACCAAATGAGGACCAACATCCAAAGCCTATCAAACCCCTATTGCATATGCAGAACCAGAGAAAATTGTAACCCTTTTCCCTTCTCCCCTTTTACAGGCAGTGGTTAGTGCCAAAAGTTCAGCCTGTTGAGCTGAGAAAGTATCTGGTAATGGTTGTTATATGTGAGTGGGCCTATCAATTATCACAATACCAAACACTGCATGTTTCTTCCCTGTAGTTTGTTCTATATATGCAGAACCGTCAACGAAAAGCTCCAAGTCAGCATCAGTCAGGGCAGTGTCAGAGAGGTCAGGCCCAGCCTTCATTGCTGTGGGACCCACTGTCTCTGCACTGCCTTTGGTTGAAGCTGTTATGGTGCCCCGTGATTTTGTTTGAATCAGGTTCTATGTAATGTGGACTGAGTGACTTATCTGTATGTAGAAAAACCTAGTTCTATCCCCGTGTACGGGTAGTAGAACCTAACATAGGATGATATACCCAACACAGTTCTATACCCGTATACGGGTAGTAGAACCTAACATAGGATGATATACCCAACGCAGTTCTAACCCATCTTCTCCTTTAGTTCCACTACATTTATTCACTAACCACGCTACTGTAAATGGTTCCACATATGTGTGGTGTGGTAAATAGCCACAATTGGTTTCAATTGGTTGTATTTTAACTTCAGTACGAGGGGTCTCTCTGTCTCCTCTCTTGTGGATGTAAAGAGTAAACTCACATGTCTTTCCCAATACGCAATTCACAAATGTATCCCTTCTTGTACTAGTCTCAGAGACTTGTTGTCTATACCAGTCTAGATCTATTTAAGTACATAGAAATTCTTGATATTGACAAGTATATATCCATTCACTGTTATCAAATGCACTAAACTCACACAACAATTGTCCCACAACAAATCTATAATCCCACAAATTATAAATATATCAAAACAAAAAATGAACACCATACATAAAACCAGTGTCTTCCCTCAGGTAAGAACACCATACATAAAACCAGTGTCCTCCCTCAGGTAAGAACACCATACATAAAACCAGTGTCTTCCCTCAGGTAAGAACACCATACATAAAACCAGTGTCTTCCCTCAGGTAAGAACACCATACATAAAACCAGTGTCTTCCCTCAGGGTAAGAACACCATGCATAAAACCAGTGTCTTCCCTCAGGGTAAGAACACCATACATAAAACCAGTGTCTTCCCTCAGGGTAAGAACACCATACATAAAACCAGTGTCTTCCCTCAGGGTAAGAACACCATATATAAAACCAGTGTCTTCCCTCAGGTAAGAACACCATACATAAAACCAGTGTCTTCCCTCAGGGTAAGAACACCATGCATAAAACCAGTGTCTTCCGTCAGGTAAGAACACCATACATAAAACCAGTGTCTTCCCTCAGGTAAGAACACCATACATAAAACCAGTGTCTTCCGTCAGGTAAGAACACCATACATAAAACCAGTGTCTTCCCTCAGGTAAGAACACCATACATAAAACCAGTGTCTTCCCTCAGGTAAGAGCACCATACATAAAACCAGTGTCTTCCCTCAGGTAAGAACACCATACATAAAACCAGTGTCTTCCCTCAGGTAAGAACACCATACATAAAACCAGTGTCTTCCCTCAGGTAAGAACACCATACATAAAACCAGTGTCTTCCCTCAGGGTAAGAACACCATACATAAAACCAGTGTCTTCCCTCAGGTAAGAACACCATACATAAAACCAGTGTCTTCCCTCAGGTAAGAGCACCATACATAAAACCAGTGTCTTCCCTCAGGTAAGAACACCATACATAAAACCAGTGTCTTCCCTCAGGTGAGAACACCATACATAAAACCAGTGTCTTCCCTCAGGTAAGAACACCATACATAAAACCAGTGTCTTCCCTCAGGTGAGAACACCATACATAAATCCAGTGTCTTCCCTCAGGTAAGAACACCATACATAAAACCAGTGTCTTCCCTCAGGTAAGAACACCATACATAAAACCAGTGTCTTCCCTCAGGTAAGAACACCATACATAAAACCCGTGCCTTCCCTCAGGTAAGAACACCATGCGCATATAACACTTTCAATCACTTGTCACCCAGTACCTCAGTACTGACTTGGTTCATCCTAATCTACAACCAAGTTCCTCACACAAGGTTCCATTAGCCCCCCAGGAATTTCTAACTATTACACCTGGGGTTCCGTGTCATTGATCACATATACATCCTATATATGGGCGTGTACATAAATGCAGGTATCGACTGTTCCTGTAATTATCAACCCCATGAGGGAGGTGCCACTTACGTACTGGAACGAGTCATCAACCACACGGTGCTTTTTCTCATTTCAGACTTCTGGTTTTACAGGCGTCTGCTTACCTTATAATTTGCTGCGCTGCACAGTGGGACGAAGATCATTCAGACGCGGTGGTCACTCTCTCCTGGCGAGCTCGCCAAATGTTGGGGGGGTCCTTTGCATGGGGGGAGGGGTTGGGGGGTGGGGGGTGGACGGGGGGTAAGTTTCCTTTAACAGTCAGTCTTCCAGATGAATGACACAAACACAGGAACCTTGGTATAAAACTCTTTAGTAATAAAATGCAATTGCAAACAGAGATTCACCTACAGAATACCTCAGTAGTCTACAGTAAACATCTGTGTGGCGAAACAGGAGACAACACTCTTTATACAACCTACCGTCAATCATATCTTAACATTGTTGCATTGGATTACATACAACGTATCTACGATGAGAAAAACATGTCTAGACTGTGGTTTCTCACTCTACTATCTCGGCCTTGAGCCCGCGTGACTTATCAGCAGCTGCAGGAAATTCTCAGCCTGAGAACTAAAGCAGCACATGTCCATTTACCCAGTACTTTTCCATCATTGCGCATTGCAAGCATACAAAAGGTTATCACACATATATATAATAATCATGGCACTGGTGTAGCCCCACACCTGACCCCCAGGGTAATCCCCAACACTATTATGGTAGCCTAGAGTGATCGTTTTTGGAGGCCATGGTGAGAGGGTGAAAGGGTTAGATGAACTATCTTAGTAATGCAGCCGAAATCCAGACAGGCTATTATAAGATCTTGTCAGGATTTGGCCAGGGTTGTTCCGGGTTTTGGTCACTAGATGCCCCCATTGTGCTTTTTGACCTTATGTTTTTTCCCTTGTTCCCCATTATTATTTGCACCTGTGCCTCGTTTCCCCTGATTTTATTTAAACCCTTAGTTTCCCTCAGTTCTGTGCTCTGTGTTTGTATGTTAGCACCCAGCCCTAGTGTTCTGTGTATTCTTGTCGATTCCGGTGGATGCTCTTGTGGAATTCTGTTTTTGTTTTTGAGTATCTCTTAAGGTTTTTTTTGTGCTATTCCTACCACCTTTTGGATTTACCATTTTTGTATTGAAGGACTTCTCCTTTTTACTTTATTAAATACACCGTCTTAAGTACTGCTGTGTCTGCCTCATCTTCTGGGTTCTGCTGACTATTCGTGGCTCAGTTGGTTAAGTGACTGTTTCTCACTCCGGAGACCCAGGTTCGTAACCGGGTCCTGACAGATCTGTGAAATGAATAGTCCATGAAATCCTTTCGTAAGTCTCCGTCTAGTGGTATTACAATCACACACAGTACACAGAGAAAGGACACTAATGGCAATAGGTGTAGTCCTTGAAACACGTTTACTAAATGTTCCAATTCACATAGAAAAATTGCAATCAAATTAAATAAAGGTGGATCTGTGATTAAAGAGGTAAATCTGTAATGAATCTTAGCTAATTTACCTGATGGATGGGTAGAGTTTAGCCTTCAGTAACCTTAGAATCTGAACACATGCTAGATGACCTCTGACCTTTAATATCCGCAGAGGTTTCTTTGTGCCCCTAAAAGACACACACACGCACACACGCCGTGGCCCAAGTGTGTTTTGTATCAGATATGCTGCCTGGCCAGGTTGCATGAATAACACCCTGTCTTACTTGACCCCACGTGACCTGTACATTTTCCATGGTAATTGATTAAGAGCCCAGACTCAGCCATGTTTGTTATGAGTGAGCCACACTGTTGACCTTAAAGCTGGTACAGGATTGAGATTGATCCACCATGCAGCAGACCCACAGCACAGTACCATTTGATTGTGTGGTATCATTTCACCAGGGTGGGATGACGTTAAGTCACTGTGAAAACAAGATACAGAATAGGGAAATCTGCTGAATGGGTACCTTCTTTGACGGGGTTCAAAGACACAAGGAATGAATGCATCCTTCATAGTCCAGTTTACGTAGTTCTGTTCCGTCCTCTTTTGTAAAGTAGAATGCAATTAGTACACTTTCATTATATATTTTGTATTCGATCATTACGCTCAGATGACTAACGCACGAAACGCACAGAAATCTCAACTTAGATTTATTCTTACAAAACCTCCAGATCAGGGTGTTCAGCAACAAAGATACAAAATGACGCATTGGTGTCCTCAGGGGTGTGAAAGGAGTATGCACTCCACTGCCATCATCTATTCATCTTCCTGCCAGCCCTACAGTTCCCACAGATCACAGAGAGCACTCTCTGTTTTCCCCCTTGGTGTGTCGGCTGGCGCCAGGCCAGGACGGGCTGAGCTGCCACTCTGAGGGACGAGGACAAGGACAAGGGGACGACAGGCCCAGCCCAGTGAGACCAGAGACAATGGGTGCTGACACACCGACTGACTGACTCAGCCTGGCTGGCCTGGGCTCTGTCACACACACACTCTGTCTCCTCTCCTTCTGTCTTCTCTTTCAGCCTGCTAGACCAGGTAGAGGCTGCAGTCTGCAGGGACAAGATGGGGACTACTGTATGAACGGTTTTAATCTATGACGTTGTACTCGTGAGATGGCGCTTTGTCCTTCATACTGTATCTTCGACCAGCACCAAGTAGGACGTCGTTTTAGTCCTTGTGTATGTAATGTGTTGGTAACCAACAGGCATTTTCAGTTGCATTTCAGTTGTTTAAACATACTTGAACACCATAACTTGAGGTGTGGACTGTGTTAGAGTATTGTGGCTGTCATATACTGTATCCATGATTCATGATGTTATCCTCAGCCAGTGGTTTTACAATGCTCAATAAATCAAATTCATTTCTAAAGCACTTTTATCATCAGCAGATGTCACAAAGTGCTATACAGAAACCCAGCCTAAAACCCCAAACAGCAAGTAATGCAGATATAGAAGCACGGTGGCTAGGATAAACTCCCTAGAAAGGCTGGAACCTAGGAAGAAACCTAGAGAGGAACCATGCATAGATAGATGATGGCATCAAGTTCACCTGTTGCCGACCTCTTGATGGACCCTGCCCCTCTAATGTGCTCTTTTGTTCCTAGTACTACAGAAAGAGTCTGTTTCGAGTGCTACAGAGAGTCTGTTTCTCCATGACACTCCAGAAGGCTGTTTATTAATTTGCATGCATTGGCAACACGTTGGACCACTTGTCTCATCCCGCTGCATACACGTGTTTCGTTGTGAGAACCAGCGACCACCAGACAATCCATGTCAGCGTTATTGTCCTGAACTGAGAGTCTGAGACACCACACTGGGACCAGGGAAAAGGGAAAGTCACACTTAAGTGATCTCCATGTAGCTGAATGTGAAGTCCAGATGATTCCTTTTGTTTTGGTCCAGTCACATCTCAGTGGACTAAGACGTTCCAGTCCTTGTCCTGCCCCCAGAAACACTCAGTAAAAGGCCTGCCTGCCCAGAGCTTCCAGTGAACTCCCTCCTCTCTATTCTGTCTCAGGCTTAGGCCTGTGTGCTGCTAATTCAATAAGTGTTTATTTGTCACATTCAGGAAAGCAATAAATGCCTCGTTGTTTCATTTAGTCTTCATTTATTCAATTGCCATTCCCCCACATTCATTCAGAAAAGCCCTCGCTCTCTCTCTCTCTCTCTCTCTCTTTGATATCAATAAGCAGCTCTTCTGTTGGGCAGACACAGGACACAGAACTTGAACCGCGGGCCATTTGACAGAGGCTTGTTTTAGGGATGGGAAATTCGCTGGCGTTATTAGCGCCATTGTGTGAAGCTAGCTGCATCGTGGGCTGTGGCTGCGGAGGGGCCAGGCCCTGAATGGTGCGAGGCGAGCCCACAGCGAGGGAACGACCCGGGGGAGAGAAAGAGGATTAAAGCCTGTAGAAAAAGACAGGTTTCTGGTCATTGTGCGCCGACGTAGGGGTACGGCTTCCACACAGCAGTGGGAGATCTTCCGGCTGCTCATTGTTGAGAGGAGAGTTGCACGTCCTGAGAGGCTTATAGCATCAGGAATCCTTTCGGCGACAGAGCTGACCCTGTGACTTCATTCTACCGACACTCTGCTGTCAGGATGTGTCTCCTCAAATCCAGTCAGACTCCACTGTGAGCCCTTAGAGCTTGGCTGCAGACTCCACCAGGCTACCTCATTTTCTTACTTCAGGGTATTGGGTAGGGCACTTCTTGTTGGTGCTCTGAGTGTAATGTAATATTGTTGTGTTTGGGTAGAACTGCATAATTAATGCTGAGATCTGTGTAAGGTGAAACGTTGCCACAGGTCACCCCATGCACATTTGTTATTGTTGTTTTTGTAACGGAGGAGTAGAACACGCTCCGCTGTTCTGTGGTATGTGCAGTGATGTCCGAGGGAGTAAGACGGTGCTTGTTGTTTGAAGTAATTTCCTTGTTGTAATATCACAAACAACTGTGGCAGTTTCACCGCAACAAACTCCAACTTTTAATGTTTTTTTTTTTTTTTTTTTTAGCTTCACACCCAATAGCGTGTGATTGCGGCTCGCAATTCGGGGCGTTCCTGCATCCCATTGGTTCCTGCATGAACACCCCCCTTCCGAGCACAAACCTCATCACGCTTTTTATTTTCTGGATTTCCCCTGATTGTCGATGCAATTAAAATGTGGGTCACAAAGGAAAATCAAGGTATTATTAGAGTTTTTTGGTGGCGAAGGACACTGTCTACCCGTGTCCTAGCTAGCTAGCTACCGGTGTCGCCCCTGCCTCCCTCCTGCTGTTTACCGGAGTCCTAGCTATCAAACACAGTTCTATGAATGACGCCAAGGGCAGGACACTGTGCTTTGCTTCCGCCTGCCGAACACCTGCCCACGCCGTCGTTAACAGAACTGCGGGAAAGCAGTGCCTGACAGTGCCTCTTCTTCTTCTGTGGGGTTTATCGGCAGGTGCCATCCAATGTTATGGTGCGTTACCACCACCTACTGTACTGGAGTGCCCCCGCCTCCCGCCTGTGTACCAGAGTAATTAAAAATGGACCAATAGAAGTATAAAGAGGGGTTCCTGCAGATACAGGAACGCCCGAAATTGCACCCTTCTCTTCACAGTAGGTATCACTGTTATTGCATATTTTGAGCTGTAGGGGGAGACATAACTCAATAAGTTTAGTGTAGTAGAAGTATTTTACACTGAGCGATTCAAAAATAAAGTATCAAACTAACAAAAAATGCCCGTCACAATGGTGCTTATATAAGCACACTGTTTCATCATGTAGGCCTAGCAGTAAACTATACATTGAAAAAGTTTTTAATTGAAGCTTTTCAGACAGTGCCTTCCTATCTGTCAACCCTTAGGGATAGTCTAATAGTTAAGCGTTGTTGACACTATTAAGGAGCAGTTATGCAGATTTGTGTTGGTTTTAGCTTCGGTAATGGTCTGAGTTCTGAGGCCCATTCAACAGCAAGCCATCATAGCATGACCACCAATGATGCTATCACAAGGTAAGTCCAATTGGCGTACAATTGGCCCAGCGTCTTCTGGCTTAGGGGAGGGTTTGGACGGGTTAGGCCGTCATTGTAAAATAAGAATTTGTTCTTAACTGACTTGCCTAATAAATAAAGGTTTTAAAAATAAATTCAATAAAAGTCTGAAACTTTAACTACAAGGACTTACAAAGATAACTTGTTAATGACTACTGGATTGAGATATAGAGATGCTTACTGTACATCAAGTTATCATGTGGTTATGACGGGGCATATACACTGAGTATAACAAACATTAGGAACCCCGCCCCCTTCTGCCCTCTGAACAGCCTCAATTCGTCGAGGCATGGACTCTACAAGGTGTCGCGAAAGTGTTACACAGAGATGATGGCCCATGTTGACTCCAATGCTTCCCACAGTTGTGTCAAATTGTCTGGATGTCCTTTGGGTGGTGGACCATTCTTGACACACGGGAAACTGTTGAGCAAGAATATCCCAGCAGTGCCTGGCAACTACTACCATACACCATTCAAAGGCACTTTTTTGTATTGCCTATTTACCCTCTGAATAGCACACATACACAATCCATGTATAAATTGTCTCAAGGCTTAAAAATCGTTCTTTAACCTGTTTCTCCCCTTCTACACTGACTGAAGTGGATTTAACAAGTGACATCATCAATAAGGGATCATAGCTTTCACCTGGATTCACCTGGTCAGTCTATGTCATGGAATCTGTTCTTAATGTTTTGTATACTCTGTGTAGAAGAAGCTGTTTGGTGCCAACTTTATTGACACTAGAGAGCAGTAACGAGCCATAGGACTCTGGCAACCAGAAGACATTGAACTTGACTTATTCTGTGTGGTGATAGAATCGGATTATTTATGAGATTTCTAGACACACAACATGATCAACATGTTCACGAGACATTTTTCAAATCCATTTACAGGAGCGCTATGAAATGTTATCGAAGTAGAATTGGAATAAATGAGTGCATAGAGTGCATTCAGAAGGTATTCAGAGCTCTATGTTTTTTCCACATTTTGTTACGTTACAGCCTTCTTAAAAAATAATAATCCTCTGCACACAATAGCCCATAATGACAAAATTGAAACAGGTTTTTCAACATTTTTGCAAATGTATAAAAAAACAAAAACTGAAATACCTTATTTACATAAGTTTTCAGACCCTTGGTGCTTCCTGTTTCCATTGATAATCTTTGAGATGTTTCTACAACTTGATTGGAGTCCACCTGTGGTAAATTCAATTGATTGGACAATGTCTATATAAGGTCCCACAGTTGACAGTGTATGTCAGAGCAAAAACCAAGCCATGTGGTCAAAGAAATTGTCCATAGAGCTCTGAGACAGGATTGTGTCGAGGCACAGATCTGGGGAAAGGAATTCTGAAGCATTAAAGGTCCCCAGGAACACAGTGGCCTTCATCAATCTTAAATGGAAGAAGTTTGGAAACACCAAGACTTCCTAGAGCTGGCCAAACTGAGCAATCAGTGGAGAAGGGCCGTGGTCAGGGAGGTGACCAGGAACCCAAATGGTCATTCAGTCAGAGCTCCAGAGTTTCTCTGTGGAGATGGGAGAACCTTCCAGAAGGACAACTATCTCTGCAGCACTCCACTAATCAGGCCTTTATGATAGAGTGGCCAGACGGAAGCCACTCCTCAGTAAAAGGCACCTGACAGTTTGCCAAAAGGTGCCTGAAGGACTCTCAGACCATGAGAAACAAGATTCTCTGGTCTGATGAAACCAAGATTGAACTCTTTGGCCTTAATGCCAAGCGTCGCTTCTGGAGGAAACCTGGCACCATCCCTACGGTGAAGAATGTGGTGGCAGCATCATGCTGTGTGGATGTTTTTCAGCGGCAGGGACTGGGAGACTAGTCAGGATCAAGTGATAGATGAACTGAGCAAAGTACGGAGAGATCCTTGATGAAAACCTGCTCCAGAACGCTCTGGACCTCAGACTGATGCAAAGGTTCACCTTCCAACAGAACAGTCAAGACAACGCAGGAGTGGCTTCGGGACAAATCTCTGAATGTCCTTGTATGGCCCAGCCAAAGCCCGGATGAACATCTCTGGAGAGACCTGAAAATAGCTGTGCAGCGACACTCCCCATCCAACCTGACAGACCTTGAGAGGATCTGCCGAGAAGAATTGGAAAAACTCCCCAAATACAGGTGTGCCAAGCTTGTAGCATCATACCCAAGAAGACTCCAGGGTGTAATCGCTTCCAAAGGTGCTTCAACATTATTTTTTGCTTTGTCATTATGGGTTATTGTGTGCAGATTGATGGTGAAAAAACTCAGTTTAATACATTTTAGAATAAGGCTGTAATGTTACAAAATGTGGAAATGGTCAAGGGGTATGAATACATTCCGAATGCACCGTATGTGGGGTGTGTTGAAACATTTTTTTACATTCAGCATCACTACATCAAGGGAAATATATTATTCTTTCTAATTTCAGGATGTTGTGTATCTCTGTAAAATAGTCAGAATTCATATAAACATAACAGTTTTGAAAACATAGTTTGTCCCAAAAAAGTGGTCTCTTTGTTTATCTTACCCCGGTATGGGGTAAGTGGGCGATGGTGTCCTGTTTCAGTGGGTGATGGTGCTGGTAGGTCAAAGTTTAATTCATGGAATGGGGGGTGGTATATTGTATATCTTAAACGTACGCCTTTAAGACACAGACATTCAGATATACACTGAGTGTACAAAACATTAAGAACCCCTACTCTTTCCATGACGGACTGACCAGGTGAATCCTGCTCTTTCCATGACATAGACTGACCAGGTGAATCCTGCTCTTTCCATGACATAGACTGACCAGGTGAATCCTGCTCTTTCCATGACATAGACTGACCAGGTGAATCCTGCTCTTTCCATGACATAGACTGACCAGGTGAATCCTGCTCTTTCCATGACATAGACTGACCAGGTGAATCCTGCTCTTTCCATGACGGACTGACCAGGTGAATCCTGCTCTTTCCATGACATAGACTGACCAGGTGAATCCTGCTCTTTCCATGACATAGACTGACCAGGTGAATCCTGCTCTTTCCATGACGGACTGACCAGGTGAATCCTGCTCTTTCCATGACATAGACTGACCAGGTGAATCCTGCTCTTTCCATGACGGACTGACCAGGTGAATCCTGCTCTTTCCATGACATAGACTGACCAGGTGAATCCTGCTCTTTCCTTGACAGACTGACCAGGTGAATCCTGCTCTTTCCTTGACAGACTGACCAGGTGAATCCTGCTCTTTCCATGACATAGACTGACCAGGTGAATCCTGCTCTTTCCATGACATAGACTGACCAGGTGAATCCTGCTCTTTCCATGACATAGACTGACCAGGTGAATCCTGCTCTTTCCATGACATAGACTGACCAGGTGAATCCTGCTCTTTCCATGACATAGACTGACCAGGTGAATCCTGCTCTTTCCATGACATAGACTGACCAGGTGAATCCAGGTGAAAGCTATGATCCCTTATTGATGTCACTTGTTAAATCCAATTCAATCAGTGTCGATGAAGGCGAGGAGACAGGTTAAAGAAGGATTTTTAAGCCTCGAGACAATTGAGACATGGGTTGTGTAACATGTACCTTTCAGAGAGTGAATGGGCAAGACTTAATTGCCTTTGAATGGGGTATGGTGGTAGGTGCCAGGCGCAGCGGTTTGAATGTGTCAAGAATTGCAACGCTGCTGGGTTTTTCACGCTAAACAGTTTTCCGTGTGTATCAAGAATGGACCACCATCCAAAAGACATCCAGACAACTTGACACAACTGTGGGAAGCATTGGAGTCAACATGGGCCATCATCTACTCTATAATAGCCTCTCTTTCATAACCAATACATGTTAGTTTTCTTTTTTTTATCAACGTAACTCTTCAGTGTCCTTCAGTTTATCTTATCCCTTGCTGCTGCTCAAATGGACTTCTTCCCTTCTCACTGACCTGGCTGCTCTCTTAAGAACCCCAAGGGGGGGGGGGTGCTAGGTTTAGGACTTCATAACGTGTCTTATAGAGACCCCAACGGATGTACAAAACAATCTACTTTGGTTTAGATTTTAAAAAACCTGGGCGCAGACGTCAATTCAGCATCTATTCTATATTGGTTCAACGTAATTCCATTGAAACGACGTTGATTCAACCAGTGTGTGCCCAGTGCGAAGCATCACAAAATATTAAATGAATTTGACTTTGTGAAAATCTGTTTTTTGGACCTATCATGCTTACCCATTTTTCCATGTGGTTTCTAACGTCACAGACTCCATGAAATGATGGCAACTTCCTAAACATTCAGTCATATTATTAATGTTGTATATGGCTTCCTACAAACAAGGGGTGGCTCAATTAACCCTTCGATGTACCCTACTCTCCCCTAAAGCACTCTTGTGCAAGGACGTTGCTTAGACTTCATGCCAACATTTAGATAATTGATTGACCTATCTTTTTAGTGTGTACGTGCGTGCATGCATTCGAGTGTGTACGTGTCTATTTGTGTGAGAGAGGAAAAACAAAACAGGTGTAACTATTGAGAAACCCTACATTGAGAAACCCTACATTTTCAGGTGTAACTATTGAGAAACCCTACATTGAGAAACCCTACCATTTTCGCCTTGTTATTAATGGGCATGAATGCACAATGTCCTGTGTCTCAACAGTTTCCCAAGGTACCTGTGTACCAAGGGGAACCCCCCTGACATAAATAGGATCATTGTACACCTCTGGAGTGATGTTTTCAGGACCCCTATGACTAAACAAATTGCTATGTGACCCCAGCGCCCCCATATTTACTTGTGACAGGTGTATTAATTACAGCCGGGTTCCCTCCCCACCCTCCTCATTACACCCTGCTCTCTGGGCCTCTTTGTGAAGGGTTTTCCAACATGAGAGTGTCTAACCTTTGACCTTTAACTCTCGTATGGGTCCCCTCCCCTGGCCCCTGGCCTTGGTGGTCAGGGCCCCCAACCTGCCTTGTCTAAAGACGCCTGATTTATTTCTCAACACTCTAAGACTAAATTACTCCCTCTCTTCCCTGACCTCCCCCATTGTGCCGGATGAAGAGGCGAGAGGAGGAAAGGAGAAGAGGAGAAGAGGAGGACAGCTTTCCTTCACTCCAGGCCAAATACAAGGGAGCGAGGCTGGAATTGGCAGCAGAGGACATGCATGAAGCAACCACGCCACTGACCAAGGAAGTATTTGAAAATGAAAATGAAAAGATGTTTCCCATCTGTGTCATCTCACAGTTTCTCAGAGGAAGAGAGGGTGAGAGAGAGAGGAGGGATACAGAGAGAGTGAGAGAGTGAGAGGGGAGGGAGAGTGAGAGAGAGAGCATGTTTTTAATCATCACTGGTAAAACTTGTTGAAGAAGATAAGGAAATATATTAGGAACAGCCAAGATAATCACCTGATAGTAAGAACAGAAAGCCACTTGATAACATGTAACAGTACGTTCATTCATGTTACATTTTGTTTGACAAAATCAGTCTTGGTGTGAACCAGTGGACTGTGGTTGGGGTAATGAGTGACTCCCACCCCACAGGCTAATAACCCCCCTGTGTTTCAGTGTACTTGAGGGGAAGCATAGCCCTGAGGGCAGGATGTGGGGGTTGATGGGCTCCTCCCATGCCCCACCCGCTGTACCCCCACTCCCATGTCTATGGTATCATCAGCGCAGTGGATTGAGAGCCAGTGGAGCCCTGACCTCCCTCCCTGTCACACACACACACACACACACACACACACACACACACACACACACACACACACACACACACACACACACACACACACACACACACACACACACACACACACACACACACACACACACACACACACACTGTGCTGCTCAACTCTGTCTGTCACAATGGAATGGCAGCATGGCCTGACTGTCACAAACTATTATCACTGAGGCGCCCAGGACACTCTCTTTCTTTCTCTCTCTCTCTCTTTCTCCCTTCCTCTCCTTTCTTTCTCCCTTCCTGTTTTTTCTCTCTGCCTCCCTCTCTCATACTCTGCCTCCCTCTCATGCATTTCTCTCTCTCATGCATCTCTCTCTCTCTTGCTCTCTCTCTGTATCTCTCTCTGTATCTCTCTCTGTATCTCTGTATCTCTCTCTCTGTATCTCTCTCTCTCTCTCTGTATCTCTCTCTCTCTCTCTCTGTATCTCTCTCTCTCTGTATCTCTCTCTCTGTATCTCTCTCTCTCTCTCTCTCTCTCTCTCTCTCTCTCACACACACACACACTGGACAATGGATGCCTGCTATTGTCTCAGATGCTGATATTTCAATCAGCCTTTGTTTACTTGGGATCATTCGTGGCCTTGGGAGATCAATTGCAGCGGTGCTCTTTGTTATCTCTGTGAACAGGCTGGAGGAGGAACGTGAGAAGAGAAGGAGGGGAGAGAAGGGAAAGGTGAGAGCGGAGGGACGTCCCGTAACATGGCTCCTCCCCCCACAGCCAGGCCCAGCACCATAGAGGAGACCTCAGAGACCAGAGGGACCAGAGGGAAGATGAAACTGCAGCACTAATCACTGGTCTTCTCCCTCACCTCTGTCTAACCTCTGGTCGGCTCGGATTTGCACGCCTCACTTTTCTCGCCCTGCAGTTTGAGCCTGACACCACGGAGAAAGAGACGGCATCGCTGATTGAAAACATGGGAGGATGATGATGGCACTAATGATGGCGATGATGGCACTAATGATGGCGATGATTAGGATGATGAGGAGAGTGATGATGTCCCAGTTGATGATGATAAAGATGATATTGACATTCACTTTTGCACGTACCAGAAAAAGGTTGCAATCGGAGTCTGACCCGTCCTAGCCAGCCAGTGTTTGTCTTATTTAGTGTTTGTGGTCCAAATGGCACCATATTACCGATGTAGTGCACTACATTGGGAATAGCGTGTCATTTGGAACGCAGACAGTGGAATTAGGTGTGACACAGGCTGAACTTCATGTGATGGCCTCGTACTGCATTCCAGACTGCTGGAGCGTCATCTAATCAGGTGGACTGCAGACCAACATCTTAATCCTCCACCGGGATGTCTGGAGAAGCAACAACACGGACAGGAAAATGAGTCTCTTTCCGTGTGGTGGTGGCCAGCGGCCCCAGACGTACTTGTCCTTCCCATGATTCTCCACAGACTCGCTAGGTCAAGGCATTTCCCTTTCAACATTATTTACATCTCACCCAACCTTCACTCAAGTTTGATATTGCAACGCCACCGTTGCTCTTTGCTGTAGTACGCATTAAAGTAGACCCGCAAGGTTACTCTGTCTGTCTGGAGCTCTGCACGACCACACGTCTGGCATTGTTCTGCAGTAAGAATGAATTTTCGAAGGAAATGAAGCGACGGTGGTATTTGAAGTTGACAAAGGATGGATACCGTCACCGCGAGCCGCGAGGCTCTGACATTCCTGCTTTAAGTCTCTTGTTTTGAGATAATAACTGGTGCATTTCTGGTGCAGACAGACAAAGGGGTTACAAAGAGAAAACAAATGCCAGCAATGGACTTTGAGCTGAGACGAGAGAGAGGAAGAGAGAGAGAAGAGAGAGAGAGAGAGAGAGAGAAGAGAGAGAGAGAGAGAGAGAGAGAGAGAGAGAGAAGAGAGAGAGAGAACTTTTAATCTATTTGCCTGGAGGAATCTGCAGCCTGGCCTCTCAATCTCTAGGGGTGGAGGTGGTGGAGGTGGAGGGGACTGGGGACAGAGGGGTGGAGGTGGTGGAGGTGGAGGGGACTGGGGACAGAGGGGTGGAAGTGGTGGAGGTGGAGGGGACTGGGGACAGAAGGGTGGAAGTGGTGGAGGTGGAGGGGACTGGGGACAGAGGGGTGGAAGTGGTGGAGGTGGAGGGGACTGGGGACAGAGGGGTGGAAGTGGTGGAGGTGGAGGGGACTGGGGACAGAGGGGTGGAGGGGACTGGGGACAGAGGGGTGGAAGTGGTGGAGGTGGAGGGGACTGGGGACAGAGGGGTGGAGGTGGAGGGGACTGGGGACAGAGGGGTGGAAGTGGTGGAGGTGGAGGTGACTGGGGACAGAGGGGTGGAAGTGGTGGAGGTGGAGGGGACTGGGGACAGAGGGGTGGAGGGGACTGGGGACAGAGGGGTGGAAGTGGTGGAGGTGGAGGGGACTGGGGACAGAGGGGTGGAAGTGGTGGAGGTGGAGGGGACTGGGGACAGAGGGGTGGAAGTGGTGGAGGTGGAGGGGACTGGGGACAGAGGGGTCGAGGGGACTGGGGACAGAGGGGTGGAAGTGGTGGAGGTGGAGGGGACTGGGGACAGAGGGGTGGAGGTGGTGGAGGTGGAGGGGACTGGGGACAGAGGGGTGGAAGTGGTGGAGGTGGAGGGGACTGGGGACAGAGGGGTGGAAGTGGTGGAGGTGGAGGGGACTGGGGACAGAGGGGTGGAGGTGGTGGAGGTGGAGGGGACTGGGGACAGAGGGGTGGAAGTGGTGGAGGTGGAGGGGACTGGGGACAGAGGGGTGGAGGTGGTGGAGGTGGAGGGGACTGGGGACAGAGGGGTGGAGGGGACTGGGGACAGAGGGGTGGAAGTGGTGGAGGTGGAGGGGACTGGGGACAGAGGGGTGGAGGTGGTGGAGGTGGAGGGGACTGGGGACAGAGGGGTGGAAGTGGTGGAGGTG
The DNA here is from genome assembly GCF_036934945.1 of Oncorhynchus masou masou. NCBI lineage: Eukaryota > Metazoa > Chordata > Actinopteri > Salmoniformes > Salmonidae > Oncorhynchus > Oncorhynchus masou. Next base: position 70,850,238 of record NC_088217.1, on the reverse strand, counting down.
GAGGGGACTGGGGACAGAGGGGTGGAAGTGGTGGAGATGGAGGGGACTGGGGACAGAGGGGTGGAAGTGGTGGAGGTGGAGGGGACTGGGGACAGAGAGGTGGAGGGGACTGGGGACAGAGGGGTGGAGGTGGTGGAGGTGGAGGGGACTGGGGACAGAGGGGTGGAGGGGTGGAGGGAAAGGTCAACAGGGTCCCTTTAGTTTTTTCCTCTTCTTCTCTTCCCACACGGCACGTTAGTGGTGATGAATCAGACTCACACGGCCCTCCTCTGGCTCTCCTCTGGAAACTCTTTGAAGTTCATGGCAGGCGGCGGGCGAGCTCTTTCTCAGACGGATGCCCTTGATGACAAGAGGCACCCCCGCGTTTATAACACTACTCTGACAAGTCATAAAAGTCTGGCCCGGGCCAGACAGCCAGTGTGGGTCGAATAAACAGGCTCAGGCTGCCCACCCCTCCTCCGTTCTCATGATGCCAATGAGAAGTTTTGGTTCCACATCAACAGTTTTGGACAATGTTGTCTGATATCAGATGAGGGAGCGGCTGGGGGAATGTGTGAGATTGTCGGACTGGGTTACTTTAGGAATGAGAAACAAAGCTACAGTATATAGCACAGATAGATCAGCAAATGATTCACAAGAGGTTATTAACATTCAAAGGCCAAAGGTGATGTCTGGAAAGTCTCAGTTGAAGACGCTGCATTTAGACTTTGTATTTAGTCATTGCCAAGTGTTGTCTGCAGTACACAAACTACATAAACTGAGTGTACAAAACATTAAGAACACCTGCTCTTCCCATGACATAGACTGACCAGGTGAAAGCTATGATCCCTTATTGATGTCACTTGTTAAATCTACTTCAATCAGTGTAGATGAAGGGGAGGAGACAGGCTAAAGAAAGATTTATAAGCCTTGAGACAATTGAGACATGGATTGTGTATGTGTGCCATTCAGAAGGTGAATGGATAAGAAAAAATATTTAAGTGCCTTTGAACGGGGTATGGTAGTAGGTGCCAGGCTCACCGGTTTGAGTGTGTCAAGAACTACAGCACTACTGGGTTTTTCACGTTCAACAGTTTCAACAGTTTCCTGTGGTCCACCACCCAAAGAACATCCAGCAAACTTGACACAACTGTGGGAAGCATTGGAGTCAACATGGTCCAGCATCCCTGTGGAACACCTTCGACACCTTGTAGAGTCCATGCCCTGATAAATTTAGGATGTTCTCTGTGCAAAGGGGGGTGCAACTCAATATTAGTAAGGGTCTGAACACTTATGTAAATGTGATGTTTTAGTCGTTTTTTTATAAATACATTTATAGAAACTTTTCTTTTGTTGATTTGTCATTGTGGGGTATTGTGTGTAGATTGATGGGGGGGGGTCTGAGGGGTCTGAATACATTCGGAATACACTGTATATATAGTGCCTTGCAAAGCGTTGCAACAATGCAAAACGTTATGTTTGGTGTAAAAGCAACACAGCGCATCACCCTGAACGCACCATCTCCACTGTCAAACATGGTGGTGGCAGCATCATGGTTTGGGCCTGCATTTCTTCAGCAGGGACAGGGAAGATGGTTAAAATTGATGGGAAGATGGATGGAGCCAAATACAGGACCATTCTGGAAGAGAACCTGATGGAGTCTGCAAAAGACCTGAGACTGGGACGGATATTTGTCTTCCAACAAGAAAACATAAAGCAAAATCTACAATGGAATGGTTCAAAAATAAACATATCCAGGTGTTAGAATGGCCAAGTCAAAGTCCAGACCTGAATCCAATCGAGAATCTGTGGAAAGAACTGAAAACTGCTGTTCACAAATGCTCTCCATCCAACCTCACTGAGCTCGAGCTGTTTTGCAAGGAGGAATGGGAAAAAATGTCAGTCTCTCGATGTGCAAAACTGATAGAGACATACACCAAGCGACTTACAGCTGTAATCACAGCAAAATGTGGCACTACAAAGTATTAACTTAAGGGGGCTGAATAATTTTGCACGCCCAATTTTTCAGTTTTTGATTTGTTAAAAAAGTTTGAAATATCCAATAAATGTCGTTCCACTTCATGATTGTGTCCCACTTGTTGATTCTTCACAAAAAATACAGTTTTATATCTTTATGTTTGAAGCCTGAAATGTGGCAAAAGGTCGCAAAGTTCAAGGGGGCCGAATACTTTCGCAAGGCACTGTAGGTATTTCTCTTGTCCAGATGGGTTAGGGCAGTGTGCAGTGTGATTGCGATTGCGTCGTCTGTGGACCTATTGGGGTGCTAAGCAAATTGGAGTGAGTCTAGGGTGTCAGGTAGGGTGGAGGTGAAATGGTCCTTTACTCGTCTCTCAAAGCACTTCATGATGACGGAAGTGAGTGCTACGGGGCGGTAGTCATTTAGCTCAGTTACCCTTGGGAACAGGAACAATGGTGGCCCTCTTGAAGCATGTGGGAACAGCAGACTGGGATACGGATTGATTGAATATGTCTGTAAACACACCAGCCAGCTGGTCTGTGCATGCTCTGAGGACGCGGCCAGGGATGCCGTCTGGGCCTGCAGCCTTAAAGGGTTAACACGTTTAAATGTTTTACTCACGTTGGCTGCAGGGAAGGAGAGTTCGCAGGTTTTGGTAGTGGGCCGTGTCAGTGGCACTGTAATGTCCTCAAAGTGAGCAAAGAAGTTGTTTAGTCTGTCTGCGAGCAAGATATCGTGGTCCGCGACGGTGCTGCTTTTTATTTTGTAGTCCATGATTGTCTCTAGACCCTGCCACATACCTCTCGTGTCTGAGCCGTTGAATTGTTACTCTACTTTGTCTCTATACTGACGCTTAGCTTGTTTGATTGCCTTGCAGAGGGAATAGATACACTGTTTGTATTCGGTCTAGTTTCCGGTCACCTTGCCCTGATTAAAAGCAGTGGTTCTTAGAGTGCAGTCGCAAAAAACATCAAGCGCTTTGATGAAACTGGCTCTCATGAGGACCGCCACAGGAATGGATGACCCAGAGTTACCTCTGCTGCAGAGGATTGGTTCATTAGAGTTACCAGCTTCAGAAATTTCTGCCCAAATAAATGCTTCACAGAGTTTAAATAACAGACACATCTCAACACCAACTGTTCAGAGGAGACTGTGTGAATCGGACATTCATGGTCAAATTGCTGCAAAGAAACCACTCCTAAAGGACACCAATAAGAAGAAGAGACTTGCTTGGGCCAAGAAACATAAGCAATGGACATTAAACCAATGGAAATGTGTCCTTTGGTCTGGAGTCCAAATTGGACATTTTTGTTTTTTTGAGTTTTTGGTTTCAACCGTGAGTGTGATCTGATGATCTCCGCATGTGTACTTCCCACAGTAACGTCTGAAGGAGGAGGTGTTATGAAATCACTGTCTGTGATTTATTTCGAATTCCAGGTACACTTAACCAGCCCGGCTACAACAGAATTCTGCAGTGATACGCCATCCCATCTGGTTTGGGCTATCATTTGTTTTTCAACAGGACAATGATCCGACACACGTCCAGGCTGTGTAAGGGCTATTTTACCAAGAAGGAGAGTGATGGAGTGGTGCATCAGATGACCTGGCCTCCACAATCACCCGACCTCAACCAAATTGAGATGGTTTGGGATGAGTTTGACCGCAGAGTGAAGGAAAATTAGCCAACAAGTGCTAAACATATCTGGGAAGTCCTTCAAGACTGTTGGAAAAGCATTACAGGTGAAGCTGGTTGAGAGAATTCCAAGAGTATGCAAAGTTGTCATCGGCTCAGACACGAGACAAAAATCTATTTAATCCATTTTAGAGTAAGGTTGTAACGTAACAAAACGTGGAAAAAATCAAGCGGCCTGAACACTTACCGAATGCACTGTATACACAGAGTATACAAAACAGTCAAGACACCATCCTTATATTGAGTTGCACCCCCTTTTGTTTGTCTCTTAGTTGTATCCCCTACAGCTTTCACCTGGATTCACCTGTGTCGTAGAAATGTTTGTGTTCTCTGCATGTTGTGTAGAATTGTCTTTGAAGAGCAAGAACATGTGGACAATAGGCCGACACTGAGCGTTTGTGCTTCAGTGCTTGCCTCTAAAGTTCAGTGAACTGCCTTTTAAAGGGAGTCTGTTGGGAAAGTAGTACAGCAGAAAGCAAAGAAAGCACAGCATACTTTTCCAGACACAAGGGAAACACTTTGTTCTCTCAGAGGCACCTCACAGCAGAGTCAATGTACGTGTTTGAGATCGACTACCACATTCAGAATCGCTACTCTACAAATCCCCTTGTATCCCAAATAACTATGTATAAGCGATTCTTGTGATTGAGATTGGCTGTTCTGTGCCTCGTCTTGCTAAAACAGATCCCCTCTAACACGTAGATTGTGATAAAGCCTCTATCTGCTCACAACACACCACCACCACCAGCCCATTGCCCACGGATCAGCCTTTGTCTTGGTGCCTGGACCAAGTCCATCTCTCAACTCTCAAGTCCAAGTCCAAGGACCATGTCCATGGCTTGGAGGGTGTGAGGGTAGCGGTGGATGATAGGAGTGGGAACCAAACAGGACACGGCGCACAGCGAGTAACCTGAGAGAAGTGACCTGGGCGTCGGGCCATATCGGCAGGGAGATCAGGCCTGGAAGTAAAGCCTTCTCCAAAGCAGCTCTGGGGTTTATCAGTCCATCTCTGGCCCCTCTCCAGCCCACTCTGCTTGACCCCTGGCAGGCCCTGACCCTCTCATGTGCCCCTGTTAGTGTGTTTGCTGAGCACCTCAATGACCGTGGCCTTTGGTTTGGGTTCTCTGTGTATGCATGTGTGTGTGTGTGTGTGTGTGTGTGTGTGTGTGTGTGTGTGTGTGTGCGTGTGTTGAGAGGGGGTTTGATGTTGTCCAGGGCCTTTGCAAGACATAATGCTGTCGCTGATATATTTAGGAGTAGGTGCTGTTCTGTGAGACAACACATTGTATTTTTCCAGATTCTATCAGCTCTAGATACTGAGCCTTCCTCTGACCTGACCTGTCCTTGACACCAGATACTCCACTGTTTGGATACCATTACATTTTTATGGCTCTTTTTCGGGAAATGGAAACCTTTCCTCCTCCAACTCTTTTTTCCCTCTCTACCGAGCAGCAGGCACCTCATAGAAACCTCCCCAATACTACTGGACCGATTTCTGAAGAAGCGTTCTGTCAGAACCTCCCAAGGAGATGTCAAAATGTTGACGTTAAGTTAGAAAATTGTTTCCTCCGGCGTGACTTTAAAAGGGAAACATGTGTCTGGGCCTAAGAAATGAAGAGGTGATATATAAATGCAGATGCACTCAGCCCATCTCCAGTTCAGGATATGAATGAGTGAGATAAGAATGTGGAGTATTTGGCTGTGGATGTTATAAACCTGCACTGTAAACAGAGTGGGTGTGAGCAGCAGGCTGTGGCGTGGTGGTTGGTGCCCGAGGGTCCATGGGGGTTTGGGGACCCATCCTGGAGAGAGCCCTTCTTGGTGCAAGTTTACTAAGGCTGCTTTTGGCCACTGACTCTCTCTCTCTCTCTCTCTCTCTCTCTCTCTCTGCCCCCCTTCACTCTATTCTGCCTCTCCCTCTGCCCCTCTCTCTCTCTGTGTTCAGAAGAGGAGAGACTGTAATCCCACAGTGTGTGGAGAGCTTTCTCTCCCTCTCTTTGCTCTGATACTGCCAGGCCAGCTGCAGGCTGCAGGCATTCCACTCGTTACAGCGTGTCATCCAGCACCTCTTTAAACTGGACAGGCTCTCGGGGGCTGGAGCTGGGGCTGGAGCTGGGTCTGGAGCTAGGGCTGGGGCTGGAGCTGGGTCTGGGGCTGGAGCTGGGGCTGGAGCTGGGCAGCATGCCAGGGTCTCAACCGCTACTTAACCATGCCTACGCACTTTATAAAGATACCCAGGACAGGTTTCTAGCAGGACGCACCCCGTGGATCATTTTGAATTACCTTACGGAAGTAGAACAGGAATTAGACTGGACAATTAGATGGCCAAACAGATTAGGTCTTTGTTACATTGTAGTTGCTTAATCTTCCTAGCAATGTGTCATATCAGGGTTATGCTGTGCGGTAGAGGTGTCCTGTGGAGTCGGTGGATGTGTGAGACTTCTAACACGTGTTTGTATACTGTTTGGAGAGTTTCATGTACATTTCTACATCTAAATGACTCTGAAACAACTTCCATTGACATGTGAATATGTCCTAATATGGACACCGTACTGAAAGTCACACTGCATGAGTCCGTCTGGGACGTTTGTTGATGTGCCTGGTAACACTCAACACATGATAGCTGTGTCACGGTTCTCTGGGCGGACAGTTGCAACGCCAAGCGGCCAGAGAGGTCACGTAAAATAACAGCACAGCATCATTTGGCTGCTGCAGGCTGAGGCTATGCAGTTGTGTAACTATAGGTCTCACAGAGCTAGCTATTTAGCTGCCCTCATTCTGCCCACAAGCTTAACAAACTGTAAATCTGTAGGAATCTCATTAAAGCAATACCGGAGTCTAGACTGGGGGATCTTCAGGCACGAGCGTTTATTACCCTATAGCGGATGCTGCCACATTCAGCAAGTAAACAAAGCCTAATCCTCTGAAAATGTTACAGCTCACTGAGGCATAAATCTTCCACAGCCGCACAACATCAGTTGAATTAGGAGTCCCAAACTGTATCAATGTATACTGCAGTTCATATATCAAAGTAAGTAGGTATTACTAAGCATATGTCTGTCTCTATATGTTAAACAAAGTCACGTACAGTTTCATATTTTTGGGTCAGTGACATGTATATTTAAATAAAGATGATCTCATGTTTTGGCGTGAGTTGATTGTTCGTACTTCATGTTGGATATTAGAGCAGGATAAGCTTTACAAACAGGTGTTTCAAATGAAACAGGCTTTGCCTAAAGACTTTAAAATACAGTGCCTTCAGAAAGTATTCGCATCGCTTGACTTTTTCCACATTTGGAAGTGTACAGCCTGAATTTAAGCTGAGCTGAGCTAAAATACAATATTCCAGAAATGTTCCATATGCACAAAAATATTATTTCTCTCAAAATATGTACATACATTTGTTTACATCCCTGTTAGTGAGCATTTCTCATTTGCCAAGATAATCCATCCACCTGACAGGTGTGGTATATCAAGAAGCTGATTAAACAGCATGATCAATACACAGGTGCACCTTGTGCTGGGGACAATAAAAGGCCACTCTAAAATGTGCAATTTTATCACACAAAACAACACCACAGATGTATTGAGGGAGCGTGCAATTGGCATACTGACTGGAGGAATGTCCACCAGAGCTGTTGGCAGAGAATTGGATATTTATTTCTCTACCATAAACTGCCTTGGACAACGAAGAGAAATTGCATTTCATCAATGGCAATTTGAATGCACAGAGATACCGTGATGACATCCTGAGACCCACTGTCGTGCCATTCATCCTCCTCCATCACCTCATGTTTCAGCATGATAATGCACAGCCCCATATTGCAAGAATCTGTACACAATTCCTGGAAGCTGAAAATGTCCCAGTTCCTGCATAGTCACCAAACATATTCCAGTTCTCTCCCTACAATATGCAGCAACTGAAGAGGAGTGGGGCATCATTCCACTGGCCACAATCAACAGCCTGATCAACTCTATGTGAAGGAGGTGTGTCGCGCTACATGAGGGAAATGGTGGTCACACCAGATACTGACTGGTTCTCTGTTCCACCTTTTTTTTTTTTTTTTTTTTTTTTTTTTTTTTTTTTTTTTTTTAGGACCAACAGATGCACATCTGTATTCCCAGTCACGTGAAATCCATAGATTAGGGCCTAATTAATTTATTTCAATTGACTTATTTCCTGATATGAACTGTAACTCAGTAAAATCTTTGAAATTGTTGCATGTTGCGTTTATATTTTTGATCAAGTATATATTAAATTGTGATTTTGTGTCACTGGCTTATACACAATACAGCATAATGTCAAAGTGGAATTATGTTTTAAGATTTTCTTTTACAAATGAAAAAAAATTAAAAGCTGGAATGTCTTGAGTCAATAAGTATAAAACCCCTTTCTTATGGCAAGCCAAAATAAGTTCACAAATAAAAATGTGCTCAACAAGTCACATAATACTGTTTCAATAATAGTGTTTAACAGGATTTTTATATACAATTATCTGTAAGGTCCCTCAGTTAAGCAGTGAACTTCAAACACAGATTCAACCACAAAGACCAGGTTTTCCAACGCCTCGCAAAGAAGGGCAACCTATTGGTAGATGGATAAAAAAATAAAAAATAAACGGACATTGAATATCCCTTTGAGCATAGTGAAGTTATTATTACATTTTGGATGGTGTATCAATACACTCATTCACTACCAAGTTAGAGGCGTCCATCTTAACTCAGTTGTCTGAGAGGAAGGAAACCGCTCAGGGATTTCACCATTAGGCCAATGGTAACTTTAAAACAATTACAGAGTTTAATGGCTGCGATATGAGAAAACTGAGGGTGGATTGACATTGTATTTACTCCACAATACTAAACTAAATGACAGAGTGAAAAGAAGGATGCATTTACAGAATAAACATATTCCAACACATGTATCCTGTTTGCATTACAGAAAACTGTAACAACAAAAAAATGCCAAAGAAATTAACTTTATGTCCTGAATAGAAAGCTTTGAGTAAAACTCTTCATATTTTCAAGCATGGTGGTGGCTGCATCATTGTATGAGTATGCATGTTCTCGGGAAGGAATATGGATTTAAAAAATATATATAAAAAAAAAAATATATATATATATATATATACATATATGCAGTATACAGAATAGAGCTAAGCAAAGGCAAAAGAGGAAAACTAGAGGAAAGACTGGTTCAGTCTGCTTTCCAACAGACACTGGGAGACAAATTCACTTTTCAGCAGGACAATAACCTAAAACACAAGGCCAAATATTCACTGGAGTTGCTTACCAAGACGGCATTGAATGTTCCTGAGTGGCCTAGTTACAGTTTTGACTTAAAAATTATAATATGCAAATATTGTACAATCCAGGTGTGGAAAACTCTTAGAGACTCACCCAGAATGACTCACAGCTGTAATCGCTGCCAAATGTGATTCTAAAAAGAATCGACTCGGGGGTGTGAATACTTATGTAAATGAGATATTACCATTTTTCATTTGAAATAGATTAGCAAAAATGTCTAAAAAACATGTTTTCACTTTTTCATTAGGGGGTATTGTGCTTAGGCCGGCCGTAGCAACAAAATGTGGAATAAGTCAAGAGATATGAATACTTTGCGAAGGCCCTCATCCTCATTGTCTGTTTGTTATGAGATGATGATTTATTGAGATATGCATAGAGTAGCCTTCAGAAATCTACACAGCATAGTCTTATACCGAGAGAACAAAACATTAGGGACACCTTCTTAATATTGAGTTGCACGCTTTACCCCCAGGACAGTCTTCCACAGGGATGCTGGCCCATGTTGACTCCAGTGCTTCCCACAGTTGTGTCAAGTTGGCTGCATGTGCTTTGGGTGGTGGACCATTCTTGATACACACGGGAAACTGTTGAACGTGAAAAACCCCAGCAGCGTCGCAGTTCTTGACACACTCAAACCGGTGCGCCTGACACCTACTACCATACCCAGTTCAAAGGCACTTAAATATTTTGTCTTGCCCATTCACTCTCTGAATGACACACATACACAATCTGTGTCTCAATTGTCTCAAGGCTTTATATATCATTCTCTAACCCGTCTCCTCGCCTTCATCTACACCGATTGAAGTGGATTGAACAGGTGACATCAATAAGGGATCATAGCGTTCACCTGGATTCATCTGGTCAGTCTGTGTCATGGAAACAGCCGGTGTTCCTAATGTTTTGCACACTCAGTGTACTCTATGTGTCACCAAGAAGTGCCCGTTCACATGATACAGCATGTGCATTGAATATCATCACATTGTCATATAACCAAACAGACAGAGGGTCAGAAAAATGGCCTTTGAGACTTTTCCAGTCACCCAGGCAAGAGGCAAAGCTTCGTACTTATCTTCAATCAAACACCTCAAAAAAAGCACTTGTGCAGCATTAAGGAAATCCATCGGATGAAAGCCAAGTCAGTGAGTCAATAGGCGACGAATACTTATCCAGCTTTTATTAGGCCAGTGAATGAAGTGGTTTCCCCATTAACAGCAATAGGTTCTTAATCACAGCTCTAACGCCTGCGGCAGTCAGAGCTTGATTCGCCCGGACGGAGGGACGAACTGTTATCTAAAGCAGATACAATTAAGTTCCTGGCATAGGATTAGTGGTCAGTAGCATCTGCTGACTACCGGGAGGGGAGTCGAGAAGGGAGTCCCAGCTAGGGCCGTATTCTGATTAAAAGGGGACCTTCTGCCCTCTCCAGTCCCTTCTCCCGTCTTGGCCAGGGCCAAAAAAAGCATGGAGAGGCCTGGCCAAGGTTGGCGTACTGGAAGTGGACACAGTACAGCATGCCTAATAAAACGCCTGGCGTTAATATGAACCTCTTCCTCTCCTCAGTCCACTCCTCATCCATCAGTTTTCAACTGGACTAGACATATGGGGTTCATTAGGCTAATCGACCGGGAGGGAGTAGAGCGGGCGTGAGGGGCTTACTTTGTTCGCATGCCACTCACCCTCCTTCAACCCCCCCCCCCCCAACAGAAGGTATTTCGGTAATGAATTTGACAGAGGTCAAGTTCACGAGAACCATGGCGTGTGTGGAAATCCTGACTGACCTTGTGAGACAATGCAGAAGGGATTAATACTGTGTGTGTCTCGGTGTGGGGGGGATATCTTTAACCTACAGATATAGGATCTGTATAGCAAGTAAATATTTATCTAAGGTCAATGTTTCGGTCACATAGAGGAGACCGTTGTCTGTTCACGTCAACGCTCCCCCAAAAGTTTCTGAGATCGGTCCCACGGCTTCTTTTGCATAGTACCCACTTTGTGGTATTTGGCTATTTTGCACGTTAAATTCAAGTCTTTATGTGTTCTAAGTTTAGTAGGGTAATGTGTTGAAACAGTGGGTCTACCCAACACTGGCTCTACGGGTCAACAGAATCCAGACTGTATAAGGATTTGATAAAGTCACACAGTTTCAAGATAAACTGAGATGAACACGGCAGCCAACCGTTGTCTGCTGTAAGTGATGTTGGGATAGTAGATGGTAGTCAGTTCTGGACGGTGGTGGGGTGCAGTCACTGACCAGGAACGCCATGAGTGTCTATCTGACATCCCTAAGCTTCCTGTCCTGCAGATGAATGTGCAATTTGTGTGGATGGATCATTGCTGTGGATTTTGCAGAGTCAGGGGGGCGAAACAGGCTTCATTTCTTGAGGAACATCTTGTGTCATCATGGTAAGTACCCTGCCATTAACGTGCAAGTCACACCCTATCAATGTTGACCACTTCTCTGAAATCTTGAGTCATTGGGTGTGTGTCTCACATGAATTGTGAATTAAAAAGGATTTGTTTATGACAGAAAAAAAACATCATTGTTTTTCCAATGAAAGCGCCCAAAAAATCTTGCAACGGTTTTGCCTTTGTTTTGGAAACCACAATGCCATTTGAGAGCACAGCTAACTCTGTCCAGCTGTGACGCACACAAGTCTGTCCTGTTCTAGGAGTTGTAAATCAGGAAAGCTGTTCTCTTGAAGACAAATTGGATCTGGGTTTATCCCATCGATCAATGTTTGTACTCTGTGTGTGTGTGTGTCTGTGTGTGTGTGCATGCTCTGGTAGGGGTCTCCCCTGTGTGTGCCCACCACATACCAGTGTTCACAGGAAATTGACCACAGCTTTGAAGATGCGGATCAAGGGATTTTTTTCTCCATTGGGGATCGCAAGTTAGTTCTAAACCGCATTGGTTTTGATTATGGTGACTGTTGATGCGTTTTGATGAGGGAACCATGCTTGTCAACATAGTTAAACATGTGGTAAATTGATGTTGGTTTGAACCCCACTTGGACTCCCGGATGTTCCAGCGATGCGTAGGCATGGGATGTGAGGTGAAATGTTTATGTCATTTGGCAGAAGTGAGTGGGGAAATCTTTGGATCGTGAATCTTGCTTTTAAAGAGATTGATGGGTAGAGTGTATCATGATCAGTTCTCTACGTTGTCATGTCTGCCACAATCCCATTGTGATTAGGCCAAGCTAACAAATGACAACTCATTATTAAATCTTTCAGGAAGAGCCTTCGTAGGCCATGCAATGTCCATCGAAGCAAAATCAACATTCCTTTTGTACTTCCAAGCATTCGTTATTTGTCTACTTAATTCATTTATTTAATCAGCTAATTAATCATTTAAGCCATTATCAGTTTATCAAGCCACTGCTATTCAATTGTATATGAACGGTATCAGACTATCTGTTATTGGTCAGAGTGAACACAATGCCCATCCAGAGAGGGCAGTGTAGCCGACCTACTGCAGCGTGAGTACAGTAATATAACATCCAGAGAGGGCAGTGTAGCCGACCTACTGCAGTGTGAGTACAGTAATATAACATCCAGAGAGGGCAGTGTAGCCGACCTACTGCAGCGTGAGTACAGTAATATAACATCCAGAGAGGACTGTGTAGCCTACCTACTGCAGCGTGAGTACAGTAATATAACATCCAGAGAGGACTATGTAGCCTACCTATTGCAGTGTGAGTACAGTAATATAACATCCAGAGAGGGCAGCGTAGCCTACCTACTGCAGCGTGAGTACAGTAATATAACATCCAGAGAGGGCAGTGTAGCCGACCTACTGCAGCGTGAGTACAGTAATATAACATCCAGAGAGGGCAGTGTAGCCGACCTACTGCAGCGTGAGTACAGTAATATAACATCCAGAGAGGGCAGCGTAGCCTACCTACTGCAGCGTGAGTACAGTAATATAACATCCAGAGAGGGCAGTGTAGCCGACCTACTGCAGTGTGAGTACAGTAATATAACATCCAGAGAGGGCAGTGTAGCCGACCTACTGCAGCGTGAGTACAGTAATATAACATCCAGAGAGGGCAGCGTAGCCTACCTACTGCAGCGTGAGTACAGTAATATAACATCCAGAGAGGGCAGTGTAGCCGACCTACTGCAGTGTGAGTACAGTAATATAACATCCAGAGAGGGCAGTGTAGCCGACCTACTGCAGCGTGAGTACAGTAATATAACATCCAGAGAGGACTGTGTAGCCTACCTACTGCAGCGTGAGTACAGTAATATAACATCCAGAGAGGACTGTGTAGCCTACCTATTGCAGTGTGAGTACAGTAATATAACAACTGTAACCAGCTGGCTAAAATCAGTCACTGTCGCAGATACGCAGGTTAACCGATCAATTGAACGATCATTCCCACCGTTTGGTGTATGAGATGAGATGACATCCTGTGACAATAAGGCTGTAGACAGCTAGTGTGTCTGATCAGCACAGATTGGTTTTAGTGGCACTAATAAAGCTGATTAGCTATTGGACCGCAGGCCCTTTAACCTGATACAGACACCATGTATGCTCTCAGTGTGTGTGTGTGTGTGTGTGTGTGACACACTTCCTCAGACACTAACACACACAACGTTAAAAGGAAGAGTTTAGTTAATAAGATACCTCATAGATTAAATAGCTCACTTTCAGCAAAGTTGTCTGAAAGGGCAGTGCAGAAAATCCACTATCTGCAATGATTAGATTCCTGTGCCTGGTTGCATAAAACAAGCCTTGAGTCTAGCGACAGAGGTCTAGACAGAGGTGCACAGTGGCGCTGAGGTAACATGCTGTCTGGAAGGTACAAAGCCTCGACTGGAGGAGTCTAGGGAACGCCTCAGAACACACTGAGAAGACAGGAGAGTCCAAGCAGATAAAGCTGTTCAATATTTAATGCTTGGTTGGTTCCTCTCTTTCTAAAAATGTCAAAGGAGCCCCCCAGAGTACCACGGACAATGCTGTGGAAACAAACATTCACTGGATGTTTCTCTTTTAAAAGGTCTATCTATGTTGACCTATCAGATATCTGGATATAGGAATTCCTGACTGACTGAGCCTATGATAACAGTTATTGTAAAAGATTAGGAGTAAGGGAAGATGGGAGAGAAAGTGGAAGAATCCGCGATTCAAAAACATCACAAATGGTAAATGATCTAAATCTTTGTTAGTGCGTTACCTTTGACAGCCAACAGTGCCATGTAAAGACATGCTGAGGATGTTATATGTTTGAAGAAGACAAATCACTGAAAGCAATTCAATTCAAACGTTGACTTCATGTAGTGATCATGGAGAATATAGTTTCCATTTTTCATACTGTTTCTCCTCACATTTACAAATGACTCTAGGAGATCAACATTGTCCTCACGTTAAGTCACTAACCACAGTGCAAGGGCAATAATGATCTAATACCCGGACGTCTCAGGTGGAATCTAACTTCTGGTCTATCTACAGAGCAGGTTGGCATTTATTGTCATGAATCTTGGCCTGGAGGCAGCTCTGCAGAGTATTCACTAGCTAGCACAGCCACAAAGTCATGCAATCTAACCCTAACCTTAACCACACTGCTAATCCTAATGCCTAGCCTTAACCTTAAATTAAAAGCACATTTTAGTTTTTGTGAATTTTTACGCCATAGTCAATTTTGACTTTGCAGCTGGCCCATTTAGCCAGCCATTTAGTTTTATCTCAATCTCTTCATTCAAAGACTCAATCGTCGACACACTTACTGACAGTTGTGGCTGTTTTGTATAATGTTTTGGTTGTCTCTACCTTCTTGACCTTTGTGCTGTTGACTTTGCTCAATAATGTTTGTATCATGTTTTTGTGTTTCTACTATGTTGTTGTCATGTTTTGTTGCAACCATGCTGTGTTGTCATGTGTTGCTGCCTTGTTATGTTGTTGTTTTTGGTCTGTCTTTATGTAGCGTTGTGTCTCTCTTGTTGTGATGTGTGTTCTGTCCTATATTTATGTAGCATTTTCTATTTATTTATTTTTTAAATCGCAGGCCCCCGTCCCCGCAGGAGGCCTTATGGAGGCCGTCACTGTAAATAAGAATTTGTTCTTAACTGACTTGCCTAGTTAAATAAAGGTTAAATAAAATAAAAGTATTTTTTTTGTTTGTTGCTTGAATCGCTCAGTTCTGCCTCCAGGGCAAGATTCATGACAATAAACGTCAACCTGAGTCTACAGAGCTCCTCATTGTTTACTGTTCTGACTTGAGCCACCTCTTTAAAGGAAGTTAAAACCACCATGATAGCCCATGAAGATCAAATGACTTTGTACCCATCATTCCTTCACAAAGTGTTCAATTGTGTCCCGTTGTGGCTTTCTTCGACAGTGAACAAAGCTCCCTACAGTTGAACTGTACATGTTGTATAGGTGTACAGTGGATTATTTTTATTTTGCGCTCCATGGACTGTGAAAGCAATCTGGCATCAAAGGGAAGCCAAGATAGAGGTAACACAATGCTACATCAGTGACCATACAGTAGGACTGTTAAGGTGTGTTTTGTGTTCTCGTCTCTACAACCCCCCTCCCTTCCCACAGTGATGTAACATAACAAGGTTTTAATGTGCACGCTCAAATGACAAAGACGCTTTGTGAGCGCAAGGCTGTGTACGAATCCATTGACCTTAGAGAAGTAGATCATTGGATATAACAGCACGGCTCATTCGTTGTCAGAGAGTGACACACCAAATGTACAGATGAAACAGATAAGGGGGACTTTTTTATCGCCTTTGTCAGAAACAAAGACTTATAAAGTAAGATGATAAATGTGTGTTGTAAGGGGAAGAGCACCATGTGATGTTTATTCTGGGCTGCAGGTGGGCGTGATTTCTATTCTGGCCTGACATTGAGGTCTGTTGCTTTTTCTCGATGAAGCAAATCGGGTAGTGGTTCCCAAGTTATATTTAACTCTTAGGTTCGCTGTGAATGATCTGCCACGCAGCTC
This sequence comes from Oncorhynchus masou masou, assembly GCF_036934945.1. Classification (NCBI taxonomy): domain Eukaryota; kingdom Metazoa; phylum Chordata; class Actinopteri; order Salmoniformes; family Salmonidae; genus Oncorhynchus; species Oncorhynchus masou. The sequence goes on along the minus strand of NC_088217.1, from coordinate 70,834,328 downwards.
GTATGACAACATAATCTTTTCCGTTGTCATTTATACAGGAGTCAATTGACAATGGCATTCAGGTATTGTTTTTGACAATGGTGAAGCGCCTCACTTCCACAATGGACCCTTTATCTAACGGTCGGAGGCAAAGACTGCTAATCAGGATTACGCTTGAGTCTTCATGGGACATAAATGAATTCCTAGACTTTGATAGATGATTACTCTGAGATGAGATTTTAATGGCTTAATGTTGCCAGCAATTAATCTTCTAAGAAGCTGCTGAGTCTTTGTGCTGATTTGACCAGCGGGACCGATACACTGCTGGGGACCGAATCTATTTAATTAATCCTTCGGTGTGTTTGTTCCACAGGCCAGTCAAACATGTTGCCTTTCAATTAGAAAAACAATGACTCATAATAACAGTTTGTCATGTGTAGTGTACATCTGAGAGAGGAAAGGAGCGCTATGAAGAATAGAATGATGAAAAGGTCAACTATGGTGATACTGTCAGGGATTAAAGGGGAGAGTCTAGTTGAAATGATGATTCCATTGGATCATTCTTAAGTGAGGCAAAACAAACAGACCTTAGAACTCCAGTGGCAGAACTACATGCTATAGTTTCTCAAGGAAGTGATAACTAGGTTTTAGGGCTCATACGTAAAATCAAGGCAATTATGTAATCATATCAAAGGCTTAAGGTAATTACTGAAAACATAGATATGGACGAAAGTTCAAGTTCGACTGAATATTTCATTTAGTTTTGGTTAGATGATGTCATATCAATATTTTGAGATGTAGTCATAGTACCATGTGTAGATGTTGACATTGACTACTACTTTTATTTATGCATTTTTATTTAGTTGACATTTTTTTTATTGAAGCTGCTCAACATTTACATTGCATCAGTCATCTAGCAGACTCCCACCCAGAGTGACTCACAGGAGAAACCAGGGTCAAGCGCCCCACCCAAGGGAATGTTGACAGATCTCCCACCAAGTCAAGTCGGGGACGCAAACCAGCGACCTATCGGCCACCGGCCCAAGCTCCCAACGGCTAGGCCACCAACCATCCAAGATCCCCCACAGTTCCCCGAGAGCTGCCCCTCACCCATTCCAAGACCCCCCCCCCCATTCACCACCCCCAAACACCCAACAAGCCACCCTCCCCCAATGAGCCAACAACCAACAAAATGAACAAAAGAGAAAAACTAAGGAAAACAACACAAAACAACAACACAAAAACAAAAGACATCAAGGACAACAAAAATCATAACAGCAAGGCAGACTGTATGCGTTTGAGTGCCTGTGTGGCACTGTTTACATATGTGTGTGTGTGTGTGTGTGTGTGTGTGTGTGTGTGTGTGTGTGTGTGTGTGTGTGTGTGTGTGTGTGTGTGTGTGTGTGTGTGTGTGTGTGTGTGTGTGTGTGTGTGTGTGTGTGTGTGTGTGTGTCTGTGTGTCTGTGTGTCTGTCTAAAGACTTGAGAGAAGAGAGGAGGAAGGCTCTGGGGGGTAAAAGCACCCTTCCCGGCTGTCCCCCTCTTTTTGGAGGGAGATAAATGTTTGCATGCGTGCAGGCGAGTCCAAGCAGGCCCAACAAAAGCCTCTAATACCGATTTTGTATCTCAACCCTTCGGCACATTTCTGTATGCTTTGACAGGTCAACTACCATGCAGCAATCTGTTCCCCAAATATTTGTTTTCCTCGACTTAAATCACTTATTACCTAGAGTGAGGAGGAGGAAGAGGGGGAGGAAGAGGATGAATTGCAACAGTAGGGGGATATGTAGAAGCTGGAAACGTTCTAGAAGCCCGTTTCTGTGACATTCATCAACAAGGAGCTCTCAAGTATGTAGTAATCACAAAGTATTTCCATTATATTTTGGCCTAGTTGCTAGTTCCTTTATTGGTATGCTATCTATGATAGATAATATGTGACTTGCTCATACTTCAATCACAAGGACCCCAACATACAATTTGTTAAAACATCCGAAATGCCTTGGTTGAGTCCTCTACCTATTTGGCATCACAAATTACAATAGTTATGTTGAGTAATTTGCTTGCTACTGTATAATGATTGATCTAGTATATACTGTAGCTACTTACCGTGATTCGGGTTATACTGTAGCGATTTACCTTGACTCTGGCTACCTACTCACCAGAGAGATTTGACATGATGATACTGACAGATGTACGGTTGAAAAGAGGAGGCTAAGCTTTGACTAGATCATCTGCTAACTATCTTGTTAGCTAGCTAATTTGTTTACAAACGAGTTCAGTTTGTGAGTGTGCATGCGAGCTAAACATCTACAGTTGAAGTTGGAAGTTTACATACATACTCATTTTTCAACCACACCACAGATTTATTGTTTACAAACTATAGAATTGGAAAGTCGGTTAGGACATCTACTTTGTTCATGACACAAGTAATTTTTCCAACAATTGTTTACAGACAGATTATTTCACTTATAATTCACTGTATCACAATTCCAGTGGGTCAGAAGTTTACATACACTAAGTTGACTGTGCCTTTAAACAGCTTGGAAAATTCCAGAAAATGATGTCATGGCTTTAGAAGCTTCTGATAGGCTAATTGACATCATTTGAGTCAATTGGAGGTGTACCTGTGGATGTATTTCAAGGCCTACCTTCAAACTCAGTGCCTTTTTGTTTGACATCATGGGAAAATCAAAAGAAATCAGCCAAGACCCCAGAAAAAAAATTGTAGACCTCCACAAGTCTGGTTCATCCTTGGGAGCAATTTCCAAATGCCTGAAGGTACCATGTTCATCTGTACAAACAATAGTATGCAAGTATAAATGCCATGGGACCACGCAGCCATCATACCGCTCAGGAATGAGACGCGTTCTGTCTCCTAGAGATGAACGTACTTTGGTGCGAAATGTGCAAATCAATCCCCAAACAACTGCACATGTGGACAAAGATGGTACTTTTTGGAGAAATATCCTCTGGTCTGATGAAACAAAAATAGAACTGTTTGGCCATAATGACCATTGTTATGTTTAGAGGAAAAAGGGGGATGCTTGCAAGCTGAAGAACACCATCCCAACCGTGAAGCACGGGGGTGGCAGCATCATGTTATGGGGGTGCTTTGCTGCAAGAGGGACTGGTGCACTTCATAAAATAGATGGCATTATGAGGAAAGGAAAATGATGTGGATATATTGAAGCAGCATCTCAAGACATCAGTCAGGAATTTAAAGCTTGGTCGGAAATGGGTCTTCCAAATAGACAATGACCCCAATCATACTTCCAAAGTTGTGGCAAAATAGCTTAAGGACAACAAAGTCAAGGTATTGGAGTGGCCATCACAAAGCCCTGACCTCAATCCTATAGACAATTTGTGGGCTGAACTAAAAAAGCATGTGCGTGTAAGGAGGCCTACAAACTTGACTCCGGTACACCAGCTCTGTCAGGAGGAATGGGCCAAAATTCAACCAATTTATTGTGGCAAGCCTGTGGAAGGCTACCTGAAATGTTTGACCCAAGTTAAACAATTTAAAGGCAATGCTACCAAATACTAATTGAGTGTATCTGGGTTGGCGCCCCCCCCCCTTGGGTTGTGCCATAGCGGAGATCTTTGTGAGCTATACTCGGCCTTGTCTCAGGATGGTAATTTGGTGGTTGAAGATATCCCTCTAGTGGTGTGGGGCTGTGCTTTGGCAATGTGGGTGGGGTTATATCCTTCCTGTTTGGCCCTGTCCGGGGGTATCATCGGATGGGGCCACAGTGTCTCCTGACCCCTCCTGTCTCAGCCTCAAGTATTTATGCTGCAGTACTTTATGTGTCGGAGGGATAGGGTCAGTTTGTTATATCTGGAGTACTTCTCCTGTCTTATCTGGTGTCCTGTGTGAATTTAAGTATGCTCTCTCTAATTCTCTCTTTCTCTCTTTCTTTCTCTCTCTCGGAGGACCTGAGCCCTAGGACCATGCCTCAGGACTACCTGGCATGATGACTCCTTGCTGTCCCCAGTCCACCTGGCTGTGCTGCTGCTCCAATTTCAACTGTTCTGCCTGCGGCTATGGAATTCTGACCTGTTCACCGGACGTGCTACCTGTCCCAGACCTATTATTTGATCATGCTGGTCATTTATGAACATTTGAACATCTTGGCCATGTTCTGTTATAATCTCCACCCTGCACAGCCAGAAGAGGACTGGCCACCCCTCATAGCCTGGTTCCTCTCTAGGTTTCTTCCTATGTTTTGGCCTTTCTAGGGAGTTTTTCCTAGCCAATGTGCTTCAACACCTGCAATGCTTGCTGTATGGGGTTTTAGGCTGGGTTTCTGTACAGCACTTTGAGATATCAGCTGATGTATGAAGGGCTATATAAATAAATTTGATTAGATTTGTATGTCAACTTCTGACCCACTGGGAATGTGATGAAAGACATAAAAGCTGAAATAAATAAATAATTATCTCTACTATTATTCTGACATTTCACATTCTTAAAATAAAGTGGTGATCCTAACTGACCTAAGACAGGGAATGTTTTACAAGGTTTAAATATCATGAATTGTGAAAAACTGAGTTTAAATATGTTTGGCCATGGTGTATGTAAACTTCCGACTTCAACTGGTGCTACTAGCCAAAACAAACGTTTTGAAAGTTCAATATTTGGCTCTGTTTTAGTCCATGTGATTTGGATATTTTTGCTTTCCATATATCCACCTTGTGTGCAACCAGGTGTCCAGTCCTGATGATGTCACGCGGTGCATCTAAAGTGCTCAGGCAAACTCTGTTACAGAAGCCTATGGGGAGTTTTCTAGGTAGAACGGATGTGTTATTGCTCTTAAGTCCCATTGATACACATTGAAAGCCTATAACTTCCAGCTTGTCTCACACACCAAACAAACAAACAAACAAGTACTATAGGCAATAACCTTATAAGCCAGGACAAGATGTCCACTGTAATGGCCAACTGCTCTCACTCTGGCCTCAAACTGTAGGCTACTCAATTCCCACTGTATGTTGTCTCCCACCCTAAAGTGGTGGATTTTGAAATAAAGCAATTTGCGATTTCTGTAATTATCCTGCATTTGAAGGGCAAAATTCTCGCGGAACTAAACATGTTGACCTTTGCTGACTTTATTCGTCTTTCAAAAAATGATGACAAAAGTTGAAAGCTGAATTAAAGTACAAATGAATTCCCCAGATCTAGGCCCTTAGTCACGAGAACACTGACATAACATACCCTATGTCTCCTCATTTGATTTTCGTAGATTTTTCCCTCCACCTAATGCCTCTAAGATATGAATTAAAATTAGATTATGCAGCAGCTCAGCAATTAAGCATCTTTACAACCCTTTGGTTTCCTAAGCTGCCCAACAGTTTACCTCCCTTTCCTCCCGACTGCTCCCCCAGAAGGTCCCGGGCCCGTGAAGCCCCTACCATTCCCACCTGTGGAGAGGAGAGCATAATGTCCTAAGTCCATCTTAGTGTTCTTCCCAAAGGCTTTGGCCAACAGATGGATCCTGAAATCCCCTGGTTTCCTCTGGGCTTGAACATGTGTTCATCATGCCCCCCCTCCCCCCAACAACAAATATGTTTTTCCACATTACATCTCTTCTGACTGTGGTTCTGCCTGCCATGTATTTGTTCCTAACCGACAAGCAATATTTAGTGTCCAAAACTGAGCCATTCAATAAATGAATGTATTTTTCTCAGTTTCTATTGTTTGAAACATTGCTAAAAACAATCCTACTTAGATTTGTAATAGCTGTTTTAATCTCTTCAAGCATCTTTCTCAACCAAAGATCGCAACTTGTTGTGCTTATGCTGAGAAGAACACAAGTTAATATCTTAAAACTGTCAACTCAGTTCTTACTGAACGTTCTCTTACACACTCACTCAATGCCGTGAAAGTGTTACGTTTCGGAAAAGCATGTGTGAAAACTCCCTGTGAGAAGCCCACACTGTCCAAAACAAAGCTCACACTGTAAAATGACATTCGTGACAGGCTGGTGTCTTTTTCTAGTTGTCCATGTGTTCTCTTGACAACTGAAAAGAGCACGGTCCACCCCGATCATGATGGCCATTGTTCCTGCAGTCAGAGGCCATGATATCACAGTGGGACAGATTCCAGCCAGCCAACATGTCCCTTTGTCTCCAATTATGATAATGTAAAAGCCTTGGCTCCATGGAACCTGTCTGTGTGTGTGCCCAAATTCCCAGCGGACATTCCTGTTCTCTTCCTATGGAGGAGGGGGTCTATCAATCCTACAGTATGTCCTATGGTTTGTATTCCGCTCTTGAGAATGTGATGAGCTCGTGCTGCCACATTTGGTAACCCTTTATTTGGAGAGTCCCCTTACATATTCTCATAGATGTTCAACTGTTCAAATCATTGTTTAATTCAATATCCACTAACCCTAGGCCTATAACCGTAACCCTTAACCCTCAACCTAACCCGAGATTCTAAAATGCAGATGTACGTTCAGCCAGTGTAGAAGGTGATCGACCTTAGTGTTGCTGCCCACTAAGGCAGCACTAACCCAGGGCAGACATCAGACAGAGGATGACAGGCATCTTTGTGGTGTGTGCTGCCTGCATGTGGCTCACTGGGCTCACGGAGAGAATAATGGCGGTGTTGTTGCCGTGAGCAGCCTTAATGGTTTGTGATTAAGGAGACACACCAGGTTGTGTTGCTAATGACAGGGTTCACTGACGACATCAGCCCTGTCCTGCCACTCAAACGGACCCACTATGAATGCCATCATTGTTCTTACTCAGACTCCGAGAGGCAAAAGTTGCCATTGTGTGCTTTTCTAGGTCACAGGATACATATTTATGTGGCTGAAAAGATTAAGTAAGAGAGAGATTTACTCATCGTCTATTCTAGTGTTTAATTTTGTCAGTGTGTTAGTTCTGCATTGATAAACTGACGCACAGTGGGATCCCCCTGCTCTCAGTAGCCAAGGATTTAATTATCAGTAGTAAAAGATTTTAGCTACTCATGCAAGACGTATTGTTGTTTATTAATCACCACTTCCTTGTCATGTTAGATTGTGAGTTTCCCCACCACAACCTGCAGTTCATTATCACAAGATTTCACAATGGCATTTTTCCCCAATGACATCAATTAATCAAATCTCCCTCATGGGATCTTGTTTTAACACGTTACAGATGTACGTTTGCTATGTTACGTCTAGTCTATGAGACCAGGCTTGCCAAACATAGCTACACTAACTGTCAACCGTGTGTGGCCAAACGCCTGGCCAGTGTTGTCATCGTCTATCCGATGTAGTGCGTGCGTCCGGCCATATGAAAAGCCAAAGCGATACATACAGTGAAATCGTTAGCGTGAAGAAGAAGACAAGAAGAAGACCGCAGGTGTTCTGAGCTCCCTAATTCCCCACACCTGTGAGGGCACATGGGCAGCGCCTTTTCACCAACACCTGTCAGCAGGCCGGCTTTTTCAAAAGGAACCTTCTATCCTTCTCAACGTCCTCCCAACGCCCCAACAACAGCCATTGTTACCACAGCCCACCTATTGAAAGCAGGGCGGGGGAGCCCATCATTAATAAAAGCTGCTGTCAGTAGCTGTGAGGCACCGAGGATCAGCTCTAGTTTGCACCCCACAATCGCCCTGACCACATCTCTTTCAGGGCCAGAGGAAGGAAGGGATAGGTGGCCATAAAGGAATTCAAACGATATTGACATTTTTACACAATGTCTGTGAGAGGGGGCACAGATGGTCGGGGAGGGAGGGAGAAGCGGTGGTGAATATCCCGCTAGCGCGCTGAGGATGTGTTATCATTTTCCTAAAGCCCTGCTTGAATATGAGGCGACATGTTGCGCTCAGCAGGATGCCATGTCCACAGAGAAGCAATTTTTATTTCCCCTCCCTACGCAGGCAGAAGCAGCAGCAGCAACACGACTTAAGCATGACCTTTTGTGTGAGCCGAGCGGAGCGCCACACTAAGCTACTGACCCTAAGTGCCACAATTCTCCAAATTCTCAATTTACCAAAAGGCAAAGCCTGTCAAAAAAATGTTACCGTTTGGCACAACCTTCGGAACATATTTTGAATTTGACTACAGGCCAAAGGAAGGGGATGAGTGCCGTGTTGTGCTGTGAGAGCCTGTCTCTGCCTGTGCCTGTGTGCCGTAATCAGAGGCGGTTTATTGTCCGTAAAGGGTCAAGGAGATGAGATTTGGAGTTTACTGCTGCTTGGGTGCGTCAAGTTGTTCACTGCTGACAGTAATAGGAGCCCAGCAGGGGACCACTCCAATGACGTGTGTTTGTTGGGCAACTGTGCCTCAGTGCTGCAGGAGTGCATTAAAATGATGACCTAAAGAGCACACACACACAATCAGTGGGCTACGCAGTGTATTCCTTCTGCTCCCAGGAACATCACTCTGGTCATGCAATGTTCTCCCTCTCACAGCATTCTCTATATCTTCAGTATTTCAGTCAGAGTGGGGCTGAGTGCACTATGGGGTGCAACGGGGTGGTCTTGGTGAGTTTACTACACAGCTCTCCACACATTGCTGTAGTGATATGCCACTGGTTAAAAATGGGTTCAATCAATGCTGTTTCCAAGTCATTTCGACAAAATAAACCTATGTGATGACACTGAATCATTTGCAAAGGTCATCGACATAAGATAATTTCATCTTTTTTTCCACTCAACTTTTAACCGTAATCCAATGATGGTGATATTTGCTGTTGGTTTGACGTCGATTTCACATTATTTGACAACTGAAGAAACTGCTAATCAAAACTAGGACGTTGAAATGATGTCTGCACTCAGTGGGATTGTTTGGGAAAGTGTGTGTGTGTGTACAGTACATGTACATTACATATGCATGTAATGTAAATGTGTGTCTGTGTACACACATTCTTCCTGGTTGCTTTTCTTCTCTATCCACACCATAGATAAGGTGCCTAGAGAGGTTGTCTGAGGTCAGTGTCCTCAGATGGCTTCGTTTCTGGGCTCTCTGCTCTCTGCTTAGACTCAGAGTGTTCAGTAACTGCTCAGTAAGCACAGCAGTTGGTAGTTTGGTCCCATCCCATCTTCTACTGGCATCACTTCACCACGTCATCCCTGAATTTATTCACAGCCACTCAGACAGTAGGACTGCTTTGTCACCGGAATGGCTTTCTGACTGAAAGCACATTTTTTACTCTGTAAAAAAAACATGTAGCTTATACATTAAGCTCTTTTTTTTGTCAGCTGGCTTCATATCTCTTTATCATTGGCCATCGGATGGAAATGTATTTGAATAGCGAGTGGTGCATTTATTTGATCTGAAAAGTAATGTTGCTCTCTTTAGATGATGTTGAAAGAAGGAAGGAAGGAAGAGAGCCCATTGGAGCTTTAAACGCATCTGGTCTCTCTCTCTCTCTCTCTCTCTCTCTCTCTTTCTCTCTCTCTCTGGGCGTGGTCTGATCATCGCTCCTGCCAAACTGCCCTCTTTCTCACTCTCACAGAACTGTCACCCCCGACCAGAGGCCCGACAATTTTCTGTAATAAATTGGCAGATAATAGGCATGTCCAGTGGCCATTGTTTTGTCGGGGTAAAGTGTTTCAAATGATTTTAACCGGTGAGGCTGAAGAATACATTTCGTATTACGCATGTCAGTGATGTACAACGGCCCATTAGCAAAAAAAAAAAATCAGTGGGTATGATGCCAAACTCTGTAATCAAGGCCTCTCACAGAGCCTATGTGCCAGACAAAAGACTGCACAAAATCCCAAGCGTTAGCTATGCATGCTTTTCAGTTGCCGTGGCTAAGGGGGGTGTGCCACGCAGGGACAACATGCATGCGCACTTTGTTGTATTGCTCCTCCACAGATGCTTTTTTGTTCGCATTTTCAAGCTTTGTCAATTCTACTCTTCTCTCTCTGAGCCGACTGCCTCCCAAAAACCAGAGAGATACGTGACAGAGAGATGCCCTTCAAAAAAGCTCTGTTAAACACAATTGTGACTTACTTTGAGGTTAGAGGAGGAGAAGGTTGGATACAGAGCTGGCTGAGCTGTAGACTTGGACGGGTGAATGTACAGTGGAAATAGAAAGTAAATAGGTAGCTGGTCAGTTGGCAATAAGGCCTTCTGTCCATCTTGGGGCAACCTATAACCTCGGTGCACTTCCACGACAAGACACACAGGTCTGGTGTCCTTGACACACATTAATCCAAGTTCAAGACTTGTCCTATATTTTACTCGGATTTAAAAAAATCATAGTTGTAGTACGCATGGCTTTGACAGGTAGTATGGTGCTATTTGTACTGGTAGGTTCAAGGCCAGAAGTTTGGGTCAATGAGTTTGTTGCACATAGCAGCTCATTTATTTGCGACAGATTTATATGATTTATAGTCACACTTGATCTGTGTTTGTGAAGTACAGATGTAGGATCTTAATTTGATCACTCTTTTGTTGCTGAGAATTTTCCTGCGCAGCAGTAAATGCAAAGTTGTAGTGTGTTCGAGGTTTAAAAAGGCTTCAAAGTTTGGAATTTCCACTTTAAAATGTCAGACTTAAATTTGCTCTAACGAAAAATGTATCACCCCCCACAAAAACAGTCATTGAATTGTAGTCCAAATAATAATTAACGTTTCCTGTTTCTGCAGGATTATTTTCCTGCTGTAGCAAACTGGCTCAAATTAAGATCCTACATCTGTATCCATAGTATATGATAATGATGAGGTAATGCTGAATGGACAGAACAATACAGCTAATAATGTGTAAAATAGCGAGGTCGTGGGAAAAGCACAGTCTTGCCAATTAGTGGGATAGTGCTGATTAACCCTCCCTATGCCACATTGTGTAGACCCTGGGGTGCGATTCAACAGGCCACAATAGACACCCCTCAACACAAAAACAAACCTCTAGCTCATCTTTAGGGACGTGCGTGCGTGTTTGTGTGTGCTCGGAGGGAACTTGTTGAGGTTAAGCTTTCAGTTTGTATCGCAAGCCTTAACCAACTCTACAGCTAACTAGTATATTTACATGAATGTCGGCCACGTTCATAAGAGACTTCATATTCATCGGTTAGAAGTTAGGTATAAAACATGACAAATTTCAAACAAGTTCAACCCAGCCCATAGGTGTTGTCGACGAGGGTAGTTCCAGAACCCCGACAATTAATGTTTGATGTTCTGTTTCCAGGGCATTGGTTTCTGCGCTACATTTAAACACAGATGTGTTCTTGTCAAACGCTCTTGTGAATGCAATAGTGCATATCTGTTTTATAGCGGGAGATGCACCGGTTGTTTAGATTCAAAACATACATTTTTAAAATGTTGATTTTTATGCGATTCACTTTTGCGGCGTCTCACAGGGCATATTCCAGTTTGGACAAGAGAACAGATCGTGTTGTTTTTAGCTTGATGTTGCGACTACAGTACAGAGATACCTGTATCTGTGTGTAACCTCGAGAGATTTAATTGGCCATCTGCAAATGTGTTTTGTCTTTCTGTCTTTTTCTCATGCTCTAAATATGAGCGTTTCTCGGAGCAGCACAAACAACACATTTTATTCCAAAAACATTCACCATCATGGACCATCACTGCAATTCTAGAGACACATATCTTTGACACAACCTTGACACAACCTTTTCCTGAAAATTATGCTGCATTGTATATCAGTCTGAAGATATAACGTGAGCTTATTCCCATGGGAAAGAGCCCTTTAAATGGCTTTCTGTGGATTGATGTGTCTGAGAGTCAGTGGCAACAATATTGCTCATATGCAGTTATTCCCAGCTCCTCCAACGAGATAGAGCTATGAAAGCGTGAGTACTCAGCTTTCTCCTGCTCCCTACCATGACTGAGAGATCCCACTGGGCACACACTGGTTGAATCAATGTTGTTTCCAATTCATTTCAATGAAATTACGCTGAACCAATGTGGAATAGACGTTGAATTGACGTTTGTCCCCAGTGGGATGCTTTTCCACTGTAGAAAGAGGAGCAGTATTTGCACTGTAAGTGTTCAGTGAGGGGACATACAGATTTTGAAGCTACTCCGATGTGTAGAATACTTGGTAAATGTTTTGTAAATCATCCCCAAATCTAGATAATTTCTGGGTAGGTGGCTGAGAAGTTGTTTGTTTTATGATAAGGATTCCTATTGTCACATGAGGTGACGCTGGAGAGCAGAGAAGAGCAGGTACGGGGAGTAAAACATTTAATAAAGAACGGACATGGCATCGGCTCTGGGTCGCCACTGATTGAACCGGGGGCGCCTAAGCCAGCCCGTCGGGTGTTCACGTCCTGGCTGGCTTGAGAGGTTTCCTTGCCCCGGTTTGCTCGGATGGCGCCCATCCCACATTGGGCCTCAGCCAGATCGTCAGTTCTTGTTCGCCCAGTCAGTCCAGGAGTTTTTTTGTTTGTTTTGTTGGTGACGTCGGGGAGGATTCCACCACCGATGGAACCGGGGGCGCCTAAGCCAGCCCGTCGGGTGTTCACATCCTGGCTGGCTTGAGAGGTTTCCTTCCCTCGGTTGGCTCGGCGGCTTCCCATCCCACATCACTCTCTACCGGATCATCGGACTCCGTCTCTGCATCGGGATCAACAGGAGTCTTGCCTCAGCCGGATCGTCGGGCTTCCATGCCTCAGCCGGCTCGCCAGGCTCTCACACCCCAACTGGATTGCCCAGCACCCGTTTCTCGGCCGGTTCACCCAGGTGGGATGCCACCTGAACCCAGGTGGGACGTCACCCAGGTGAACCCTTGGGGGGGGGGTTACTGTCACGTCTGCCCCCCTGGCGCTTGAGGGCGCCAGGCTGCCCTGCATCACTCACTCCTATCATCTATTATGCACACCTGCCTTCCCTCGTCACTCTAATCAGCGATATTGGACTCACCTGGACTCATTCATCACCTGTTTATTTCCTCCCCTATATTTGTCAGTTCCCCAGTTCTGTTCCCGCTGCTGCATTCATTCGTTTTTCGTTGGTGTTACTCATTTGCTGACGCTGTTCCTGTCTCTTGCTGATGCTGTTCTTGTCTGTCCGTTATTTATTACTCCCCGTTTCTGCTTCATCTCTCCAGCGTCATCATATGTGACACCTATGGTCTGGAACCCCCTTTACTCTGGTACTCCTTTTATCATTTGTGTCGTGAGCACAAATAATTCTCGCTCTAAGATAGCCTGGTCTCAAACATATGGTAACAAGTGTGAACCTCACATAGCAGAACAATGAGAGAAAATCCCAACGCTTCTGGAACATTGCATGTACAGTACACATTGAGCCCATTGCCACAAGTCACAGATATGGTTCTGTATAAGCTTTCTTGAGCCTGGGTAGATTTCCAGTCAGTAATGGTTTTGGACCCCATTAAGATCCAAGGGTTAAGCTGAAGGCCTAACGTCTTAGTGCTAGGGCATATGGTTGGAAGAGTGCTGGAAATGCAAAGGTCAGGGGTCGCAACCTTTTTGACCTCTCAACCAGTGGCCCTTAATACGTTTTACCTCTGGAATGGCCAAACATATGTCAAGGATAATTCAAGGTCAAATGGACCTGACCTTATAATCTACTTTGAAAGAGTCCAACTCCAGACATTTACTGTGTTTAACCAGGCCTATATCTTCTGATGATCTTCTGGACTTTATTGGACCTTTTAAATAGTGAACAAACTGTGAGCCAAGAGCCAGAAAAGATCTGCAAATATGCCCAAATCAACAGGCCCCTAGTTACTGGTTCAACAAACATGCAAGAAAAGATCTTAAACATGGTCTACTTTGAACTTGACATAATGTTTACTTCGCCTCCGAATTGATTGAAGATCCCATTGAATGCAATTCTTTGGGACAAAGACACACAACACAGAATTAAGGCCTAACAAAAGGCTTTAGACAATATTTTAACATCGTAAATTGACCTTGTCGACCTGTTCACCTACCCCCACCTCTCTCTCTCTATTCTGTACCTCCCACCCTCTCCCCTTACCCACAAGGTCGTCCCCAGTTGGGGTCCAGAGCCAATGGGGACAGGCAACCTTTATGTGTTCTTTAACGGTCCACTAAATGGGTTTTGAGGTCAAGCGATTAGTCTCTCAGGTCAACCCTGGCACCTGCATGGTAACACTGATTACACAATAAGGGCAGTCTGCAAGGAGGCTGCATTTGGTAAGCGTAAATGGCTGTAGGAGATGAATTGATAGATTTGAGAAACAATCCTCATTCTTAAAAGCTCCATTCAGCAATTCGATAAAAGGTTTTTGTTGAAGAACCTTCCGTAAAAGGATAGAGAGGCTATCAGATTCTTGAGGTCAGCCACCATGGCTGTTATTTCTAAAGACTCCCTGTCCATGGTCTCTGTTTCGTCCCTGTGAGAGATGGCGTTTAACAGCCGAGATTACAGTAGAGTGGCGGAGGAAGAATACGCATCCTTTTATTCTCGCTCGTCTCCGCTTCAATTGCATACAACTGCCTCCCCTCTCACCATGCCGAGCCCTTCATGCATGAGCTTGTCCGCTTCTCAATAGCCTTTGTGTTAGTCAGGATTCAAACAAGATAGGTTGCCTGCCTTTGACTCCTCTGCTCTCTCTCTCCGAGGAGAAATATTTCACCTGTCACACAACAAAGAATGTTTTGGGATCACTTGCTACTGTAAAAATCCACCTTGGGATTTAAATTGAATTATTGATTTTCAAAAAGTCTCATCCAAAAGGCTGAGGTTGGCTTTCATCAGGCGCTGTGTATTTGCTGACGTGGTGATTTGCATAGTCTTTCAGGGAGCTCAGGGAGAGTGAAATCCTGTTGTAAACCCATTGGCAACTTTAAACAGCGCCACGGTACACACAAAGCTGCCTTGAGAAGTGCATTCGTTTCCCTAATGTGTGGTGGGATTAGAATTGATTAGATTTAAAACCTTATCATCGTTATTTAGAAAGATGATAGCGCGTCAATCATCTAGAAGCATACATAATCAGTGCGATGTCAACCACCCAAACAATAACGGACATTACATCATCACTGTGAGACATCTCTCTACAGGATACAACTCAAGGCATGACCAAGATCTAGTACCTCCTTGACTATGATTGATGAAACTGTATATCTACTGAGTCCATTCCCAAGCCTCCTGTACTGGGGATCCTTTCTCCTCTGCAGTCTTATGGCAGAGGCCTGGGACCGAGGGGACTGTTTGCTCTCTGGGTCCTGGGACCTAATTAATAATGTTTGTTCAGCCCATTGTGAAGAGGGATAGTAAGGTCACTAACTCGAACAGCAAAAGGAGTTTTAAAAGCCTTGGAAATGCATAAATTATGTAAATATGTCTATTGCCTTTAATGCGTATTGTTCCCCTCATTCAGAGGAATCTGTGAGAAACGAAGCACCCAGATCTCTATTGACTCCGCCAAAGGGTTTTGGATGAAAACCATGAATGCCATATATAAATGTTCATATAGGCTATATGGTACCGCATATTATATGCTAATTGATGTGTTCATGGACTCAATTCTTGACATTATTCTTTGAACATAAAACTTAGATGCATGCAGATATCATGTTTATCTCCAACCACTACATACAGCTGTCTATAGTCGTTTTGATATTCATGGACATTTTGGATTTATGCGTAATGGAGAGTAAAGCCAAAGCGGCCATGTTTGTCCCTTCCTTGATCAGTGTTGTATTGTATTGTTCCTGCTGGCTGGTAGTTTGGCAGGCCAGGCAGATATGGCAGTAGATTCATAGTTATATGAGTACCAGACTGCTGCAGAGAAGCCAGGGCCCAGGGCCCACCACACTCTGAAGTGAGCCCCCCCCCCCCATACCGTCCCATCCCACTACACACACAACCCCAGTACAACAAAGCACCAGGCCATCTTGTGGTTCACTACAATCGCTCAAGAGAGAGGATTTTGGATCAGTAAGTACCAAAACCGAAAGAGGGGATTGAAAGGGGGCGAGGGAGCGAGGAGCTGAAGGGTGTCCTGTGAGTTGTGATCTTTGTTCAGTTCCGAGGGGCTTATGTTCCTGGGCTTCTCTCCTAACAATCAGAGAGGGAGCGGTCTTCTACAAGCAGGGCCTCTCTCGTCTCTCCGTCCACTCTAAGTTTCACCTCATTCTGGGAAGAATGGCCGCCATTGTAGATATAGCACCTCTTATAGATCCTGTACCAACCTATGAGCTTGTAATGGACTAATCTGGGCCTCCTCTCCCTTGGGAGTGAGGGAATTCCTAGAGGTTTAATTAAATGACGAGTTAATTGATTTCTGTATTGATGTTCTTGTTAGGAGGTGAAAGCGAATACACAATGACGTGGCAACAGTCAGTTACAGACTTGGCTGGGGATTCCTGGTCTAAAAATGGAACAGAGAGGATGGTTGTCCCAATAGAACAAATCACTAGGAAGGTAAACAATCCAAATATTTGCATTGATGGTAATTAGCTAAAACCGAATGTCAGTGATTTGGATGTTACTCTATAAGTAGTTCTAACAAAATTACAGGGAATCATTTTCATTTCAGACCGGTTAGACACTTTCTTGGACAAAGATCACCTTTGTTCCACACGTTTCCCTGAATTGAACCCAAGTTTATTTGTAACTGCTAATGGCTGTGCTATGCATGGGGCTACTACAGTAGGTTTAAGTTTCATTGGAAAGTTGTTACAGAGTGAGGCTAGATCAAGCTTCAAAGCCAGTGTTCAATTACCAAGAAAGCAGAGAAAGTCTTTACAGTGTTTTCTGTTATGACTAACAGCTTTCGTATTGCCATTTATTTTTATTTTTTCTCACCCATTTGGATTAGTTCTGCCTTCTTTATCAAGCGCATTCTCAAAGTTGTGTGAAAACCAACACTTCAGGGAATCCATTTTTTCTCAGGGTGCATTTCTTCCCTAATTATTTCAGGGCTCTCCAAATCTGTTCCTGGAGAGCTACCCTCCTGTGGGTTTTCTCTCCAACCTGTTCCTGGAGAGCTACCCTCCTGTAGGTTTACTCTCCAACCCTGTTCCTGAAGAGCTACCCTCCTGTAGGTTTACTCTCCAAATCTGTTCCTCGAGAGCTACCCTCCTGTAGGTTTACTCTCCAACCTGTTCCTGGAGAGCTACCCTCCTGTAGGTTTACTCTCCAACCGGTTCCTGGAGAGCTACCCTCCTGTAGGTTTACTCTCCAAACCTGTTCCTGGAGAGCTACCCTCCTGTAGGTTTTACTCTCCAACCGGTTCCTGGAGAGCTACCCTCCTGTAGGTTTACTCTCCAACCTGTTCCTGGAGAGCTACTCTCCTGTGGGTTTTCTCTCCAAAACTGTTCCTGGAGAGCTACCCTCCTGTAGGTTTACTCTCCAACCTGTTCCTGGAGAGCTACCCTCCTGTAGGTTTTACTCTCCAACCGGTTCCTGGAGAGCTACCCTTCTGTGGGTTTTCTCTCCAAAACTGTTCCTGGAGAGCTACCCTCCTGTAGGTTTACTCTCCAACCCTGTTCCGGAAGAGCTACCCTCCTGTAGGTTTACTCTCCAAATCTGTTCCTCGAGAGCTACCCTCCTGTAGGTTTACTCTCCAACCTGTTCCTGGAGAGCTACCCTCCTGTAGGTTTACTCTCCAACCGGTTCCTGGAGAGCTACCCTCCTGTAGGTTTACTCTCCAAACCTGTTCCTGGAGAGCTACCCTCCTGTAGGTTTTACTCTCCAACCGGTTCCTGGAGAGCTACCCTCCTGTAGGTTTACTCTCCAACCTGTTCCTGGAGAGCTACTCTCCTGTGGGTTTTCTCTCCAAAACTGTTCCTGGAGAGCTACCCTCCTGTAGGTTTACTCTCCAACCTGTTCCTGGAGAGCTACCCTCCTGTAGGTTTTACTCTCCAACCGGTTCCTGGAGAGCTACCCTTCTGTGGGTTTTCTCTCCAAAACTGTTCCTGGAGAGCTACCCTCCTGTAGGTTTACTCTCCAACCCTGTTCCGGAAGAGCTACCCTCCTGTAGGTTTACTCTCCAAATCTGTTCCTGGAGAGCTACCCTCCTGTAGGTTTACTCTCCAACCTGTTCCTGGAGAGCTACTCTCCTGTAGGTTTTTGCTACAACCACAGTTGTAACTAACCTGTTCAGCTTATGAACTAGCTAATTATTAGAATCAGGTGCATTAGATTAGGGTTGTAGTGAAAACCATACAGGGTGGTAGCTCTCCAGGAATAGGGTTGGAGAGCCCTGGTTTAAATTACAGTCCGGCATGTTTTAACTATCGCCTTTTAGTTTATGATTTTTGATTGGATTTCATAGAAAGCGACTCATCAATGATGAGGGCCTTCTGCCCAGTGATGCCAATTTAGCAATTTTGTTGCTAGATTTAGCAACTTTTCAGAGTACCCTGACAACCTTTTTTTTCAAACAGCACCTAGCAACAAATTTAGCTACTTTTAAAAATGTATTTGGAACTTTTAGCAACTTTTGAAAAGTGACTCAAATGCATTGTCAGCAGCAGGCGCTCAGCTCGTGCACAGGCAGCAGCGGGCCGGCAGCCATTTCAGCAAACTGCAAATCATTGTTGGCTGACTGCAGCAGCAGTAGTATGCGTTCGACGAGACAAACCCAATGAATATAGTTGTTCACAAATGTTTGATCTTGAACAGAACTTACAACATCAATCAACGTGTCTCAATCAAAATTGTACAGCCAGAAGTACAGAAAAGAGTGGGAGTCAGTACCTGAATTTAAAGGGTGGTTGAAGCCAGTAATTGGGGATGATTGACGGGCATACTGTGCGTACTGCAAATCAGATATTTTTGCAAAAATGTATGATATCAAAAAACATTGTACTACAGCAAATCATATAAATAAATCAAACCCGTACAACCCCGCAACGCAGTCTACATCACCACAGTTGGTTAAGAAAGTGGAGAACTGCAAAAGTGCAGAAGCTACTATGGCAATGGCCACTGCAGAGCATTGTTCGCTGCTAGCATGCGACCATTTAGGTATGGCTTGCAAAGCTGCCTTTTCAGATTCTGTGTCAACAACAAACTTCCAAATGCACCGCACCAAGTGCACAGAAATGATTAGGGGAGTACTGGCTCCTTGTTTTCTCAAAAGGGTAACATCAGACGTGGGGGATGAGAAGTTCCGTCTCCTTTTGGATGAGTCCACTGATGTCGGTGTCTCAAAATACCTGGGTGTGGTGATTCGGTATTTCAGGGCTAAAAAAAATAAACGTGTCCATATTTCTTGGGCTGGTTGAATTGGAGGGAGGCAATGCCAGATCAATAGCAAAGGCGGTAGTTGAGTTTCTTGAGAAGTGTAACCTTAAAAAAGAGAATGTTCAGGGTATTGGCACTGATAATGCATCCTTGATGACTGGGGTGCACAACAGGGTGCACAAGATTTTAAAGGAAGAATGTGCATTGCCCAATTTGGTACACATCCGCTGTCAGCCACACAGCCACAATTGGCTGTCTGTGCAGCATCCAAAGAAACCATGCCTAGGAGTGTTGAGTAATCAGGGAAACCTACAACTGGTTTTCGATTTCCCCAAAACGGCAAGAGGCGTACAAAGCAGTGTATGCCACAGTTAATTGTGGCCAGAAACCCCTGCAGATCACCAAAGTGTGTGCCACATGTTGGCTATCGATTGAGCCTGCGGTAACTCGTATATTGAGCAAGTGGGAAGACTGAAACTCCACTTGGAGTTGACCAAGGCCAGTGAGCATGGCTACATGGCGGATGTGCTCCACGCCATGCAAGACCAACTATGTCTACCTGACATTCTTGAAATCAATCCTGTCCGACGTACAAGTTGCAGTGAAGTTAAGATGGCACCGGAGGAGATGGCTGCCATTTTACGGTCTCCTAACCAATTGTGCTATTTTTCTCCCCCGCGATATTTGGAAATGATTTTGTACACAATGTTTCTGCAACCGTATCTTACGGGAGAAAAGAGCTTCTGGATATCAGGACAGAGATCACTCACCTCGGATTAGACAAAGATGTTTTCAACAACAAGCAGGACTCACACGATTTTCTCCAAACACCCCACAGGGCAGACATCCCAATTATTCGCAGAATGAAAAGCCGGATGCCTCGTCCGGACCAGCAGAAGGCGAGTAGGAAAGCTGCCGTTACCGTCAATATTACTCGCCAATAAACTAGACGAGGTACGATCACGAATATCCTACCAACGGGACATCAAAAACTGTAATATCCTATGTTTCATGGAATTGCGGCTGAATGACAACATGGATATTCAGCTAGCGGGATATACGCTGCACCGGAAGGATAGAACAGCACACTCCGGTAAGACCAGGGGGGGGCGGTCTGTGCATATTTGTAAACAACAGCTGGTGCGCGAAATCTAAGGAAATCTCTAGATTTTGCTCACCTGAAGTAGAGTATATTGTGATAAATTGAATTATACTACACCGGCTCCGACACTCGTCGGATGTGGCAGGGCTTGCAAACTATTACAGACTACGAAGTGAAGCACAGCCGCGAGCTGCCCAGTGACACGAGCCTATCAGGCGTGCTAAATCACTTCGATGCTCGCTTCGAGGCAAGCAACACTGAGGCATGCATGAGAGCATCAGCTGTTCCGGACGACTGTGTGATCACGCTCTCCTGAGCCGACGTGAGTAAGACCTTTAAACAGGTCAACATACACAAGGCTGTGGAGCCAGACGGATTTCCAGGACGTGTGCTCCGGGCATGTGCTGACCAACTGGCAGGTGTCTTCAATCACATTTTCAAAATGTCCCTGATTGAGTCTGTAATACCAACATGTTTCGAGCAGACCACCATTGTCCCTGTGCCCAAGAACACAAAGGCAATCTGCCTAAAAGACTACAGACCCGTAGCACTCACGTCCGTAGCCATGAAGTGCTATGAAAGGCTGGTAATGTCTCACATCAACACCATTATCCCAGAAACCAACTTGCATACCGCCCAAACAGATCCACAGATAGTGCAATCTCTATTGCACTCCACACTGCCCTTTCCCACCTGGACAAAAGGAACACCTATGTGAGAATGCTATTCATTGACGACAGCTCAGCGTTCAATACCATAGTACCCTCAAAGTTCATCACTAATCTAAGGACCCTGGGACTAAACAGCTCCCTCTGCAACTGGATCCTGGACTTCCTGCTACCTACCTGGGTAGGTAGCAACACATCTGCCATGCTGATCCTCAACACTGGAGCTCCCCAGGGGTGCGTGCTCAGTCCCCTCCTGTACTCCCTGTTCACCCACGACTGCATGGCCAGGCACGACTCCAACACCATCATTAAGTTTGCAGATGACACAATACTGGTAGGCCTGATCATTGACAAAGACGAGACAGCCTATAGAGAGGAGGTCAGAGACCTGGCCGGATGGTGCCAGAATAACAACCTATCCCTCAACGTAACCAAGACTAAGGAGATGATATTGGACTACAGTAAAAGGAGCACCGAGCACCACCCCATTCTCATCGACGGGGCTGTAGTGGAGCAGGTTGAGAGCTTCAAGTTCCTTGGTGTCCACATCAACAACAAACTAGAATGGTCCAAACACACCAAGACAGTCGTGAAGAGGGCACGACAATGCCTATTCCCCATCAGGAAACTAAAAAGATTTGGCATGGGTCCTCAGATCCTCAAATGGTTCTACAGCTGCAACATTTAGAGCATCCTGACCGGTTGCATCACTGCCTGGTACGGCAATTGCTCAGCCTCCGACCACAAGGCACTTCAGAAGGTAGTGCGTATGGCAAAGCTGCCTGCCATCCAGGACCTCTACACCAGGTGGTGCCAGAGGAAGGCCCTAAAAATTGTCAAAGACCCCAGCCACCCCAGTCATAGACTGTTCTCTCTACTACTCTCTCTTATTTACACACACACACACACACACACACACACACACACACACACACACACACACACACACACACACACACACACACCTTTTTTTTCGCACTATTGGTTAGAGCCTGTAAATAAGCATTTCACTGTAAGGTCTACGCCTGTTTTATTCAGCGCACGTGACAAATATACTTTGATTTGATTTGAAGTACTTTGAGGGAGAGCAAACAGATCCTGTCAAGCTTTTGGACAATCTGGTACACCGCTTAACATCAATTTGCAGCAGAGTAGTCAACCCTATGGCAAAAAAAATGTATGTCCTGAAGGATGCCATTGATGGACATCTCAGTCCATCACCATACCTTGGGTACCTTTTCGAGAGCACGGTGTACCAACTCAGTCTTGCGCCAGAGGACAAAAAGGTCATTCGGAGACTACATCAACTACATTGTTGCTTTAAGCAAGGCTCCCGGACAACCTAGAAGCCTTGTGAAACATGGCCTTGTTCAGTGTTAAGGAAACGCTAAAGCACAATAAAGACACCACTGAAATTATTAAAGTAGCTGAGCTACTGGGATACCAGCCCCAAACAATTGATCAAATTGTTTCCAAAATGGAGAACCATCCATCTGTTAAGGTGGGACTCAACTGTAAATACAGTCGGGTTTTGGAGTGAAGTCAATAACTACACGGACTCTTCCGGGTCAAATCCATTTGAAGAGCTGGGCAAAGCTGCACTCGCTGCCCTCTCCTTGCCACACTCAAATATGGAGGTTGAACGGCTGTTCAGCCAAATGAGTGTGGTCAAGTCAAAGTGTGGTCACGCTCTCAACTCCATACTCTTGGTGCGGTATGGACTGAAGCTGGCTGGTGATACCTGTTACCAGCATAAACTACCAAGTGAAGTTCTGCAGCAGTTTGGCACCACAGCAGCGTACGGCTTTAAGGCCACTCCATCCTCTTCT
Organism: Oncorhynchus masou masou; assembly: GCF_036934945.1. Taxonomy (NCBI): domain Eukaryota; kingdom Metazoa; phylum Chordata; class Actinopteri; order Salmoniformes; family Salmonidae; genus Oncorhynchus; species Oncorhynchus masou. Next base: position 70,811,652 of record NC_088217.1, on the reverse strand, counting down.
GCCGGTTCCAGCTCTGTGACATTGCAGTTGGACAGTGAAGATGAAGCGGATTTCCTTGCCAATCTATGATTCATCGTATTTACAGTACGTATGCAAGGAGTGGACTTTCTGGAACTGGCGGAGACACACAGCTGATGGTGGCAGTGTGTACTGCAGTGTGTGCGAGAACAGTGGCAATATATGGAGGAAACCATTGAGCAGCTAGCCAGCCAAGCAGTACAACAACCTGGAGAGAGCTGGAGAGAGATGCCTCGAGCACACATCATTATTTGAGTTAAGTTGCTTAAATAATAAGATAGCATATATACCTTTTTATTAGCCTGTACCTATAATTGTTTATCAGTTAGGTAGCATGTTAACTAACTACCAATACACTGCTTAAAACTATAATTGTTCAGAATGTGTAGGTGTACTAGTTAAAAGGAAAATAAATCAAATGTAATTGTTCAATAATGTGTAATTGTTCAATAATTCAATGTGTTGTGTTTAAAAATAAAAATGTGATCATATAAAATGTGTTGTGTTTATATTACTTTTACAAATACAAATATATGAAAATAAACAAACACATCTAACAAATCTAACAAATCTAAACAAATCTAACAAATGTCAAATCATATTTTTCGCCGAGATGGCCAGAGTAACGTTATTGTGTGTTCTACGTAATGACGCAGTTTTACGTTATTACGTAATTATTACGTAATTACGTCATCACGCAATGACATCACAAAGTCATTAAGAAACTTTTAGCAACAAATCGACCTGCCTCTAGCAACTTCCCCTGAAAATTAGTTGGCAACACTGCTTCCGCCTCCTTGGGAAACCACAAATGGAATTCAGAACTCAGGGGAATTTGACTCATTCTTTGATAGAAAACATGAGTAATTACAGTATCACTGTTGTTTCCCAGCCATTCTTGACTCTTTTTTACTTGAATGAAATTGACTCATTATGTAGTAATCTGATGACAATTGCACCATTAGGGCTGCAAATCTACGGTAACCCTCCCCACCCACCTTGTTGACCTTGACTTTTCCAACCATCAAAAGTAAAACATTTCCCTAAGAGCTCCCACCCCAAGGTAATTTCACTAAGAGCTCCCACCCCAAGGTCATTTCACTAAGACGTCCCACTCCAAGGTCATTTCACTAAGACGTCCCACTCCAAGGTCATTTCACTAAGAACTCCCACCCCATGGTCATTTCACTAAGAACTCCCACCCCATGGTCATTTCACTAAGAGCTCCCACCCCAAGGTCATTTCACTAAGAGCTCCCACCCCAAGGTCATTTCACTAAGAGCTCCCACCCCAAGGTCATTTCACTAAGAGCTCCCACTCCAAGGTCATTTCACTAAGACCTCCCACTCCAAGGTCATTTCACTAAGACCTCCCACCCCAAGGTCATTTCACTAAGAGCTCCCACTCCAAGGTCATTTCACTAAGACCTCCCACTCCAATGTCATTTCACTAAGAGCTCTCACCCCAAGGTCATTTCACTAAGAGCTCCCACCCCAAGGTCATTTCACTAAGAGCTCCCACCCCAAGGTCATTTCACTAAGACGTCCCACTCCAAGGTCATTTCACTAAGACGTCCCACTCCAAGGTCATTTCACTAAGAACTCCCACCCCATGGTCATTTCACTAAGAGCTCCCACCCCAAGGTCATTTCACTAAGAGCTCCCACCCCAAGGTCATTTCACTAAGAGCTCCCACTCCAAGGTCATTTCACTAAGACCTCCCACTCCAATGTCATTTCACTAAGACCTCCCACCCCAAGGTCATTTCACTAAGAGCTCCCACTCCAAGGTCATTTCACTAAGAGCTCCCACCCCAAGGTCATTTCACTAAGAGCTCCCACCCCAAGGTCATTTCACTAAGAGCTCCCACCCCAAGGTCATTTCACTAAGAGCTCCCACCCCAAGGTCATTTCACTAAGAGCTCCCACCCCAAGGTCATTTCACTCAAATTTTACTTGAGTTTTATTTCACCATTTAAAAAATAAATAATTTGAGGAGTGTATGGAACCCCTCTTTTTGCTGGGACCACCACTTTTAAACTCACATTGACTTTAATGTGTCAAGTCACATCGATGTTCGCACACAAAATGTGTAAATGAACAGCTTAGAAAAATCTATTCCTTTTGCCCATCTCCTCATAAGGTCAGAAGATCCACTCATTCAGCCACTGAGAAGATGAGCCTGTCAATTGTAAATATGAGGGATGAAACAAATTCTGTTTACGCTCTGCAGTGTACCAAATCAATGGAAAGACAGTGTTTACGCTCTGCAGTGTACCACATCAATGGAAAGACAGCTTTAAAAATATATATATATATTTTACCTTTATTTAACTAGGCAAGTCAGTCAAGAGCAAAAATTTATTTTCAATGACAGCCTAGGTTAACTGCCTGTTCAGGGGTAGAACGACAGATATTTACCTTGTCAGCTCAGGGGTTTGAACTTGCAACCTTCCAGTTACTAGTCCAACGCTCTAACCACTAGGCTACCCTGCCTGCCGTTTACACTCTGCAGTGTACCAAATCAATGGAAAGACTGGATCAAAGACATTTTTGACTTCCTGCACTAAGCTAAGGCCTGTATTATTGCATGGTCACCTGTGTAATAACGGTATTGTATCCCAAATGGCACTCTATTTACAATAGTGCACTACTTTTGACCAGGGCTTATTGGGCTCTGGGCAAAATTAGTGCACTATATAGGGAATAGGGTGAGGGCCTTCCCTTCCCTTCTTCTGCCTTTCTATGAGCTGAGCTGTGCTGGGCATGCCATGCATGTGAACCCCAATGATCAAATATGGTCTTGTTAACACCCCAGGGCTTATAAATGGGGCGGCAAGTTCAAACCCCTGAGCTGACAAGGTACAAATCTGTCATTCTGCCCCTGAACAGGCAGTTAACCCACTGTTCCTAGGCTGTCATTGAAAATAAGAATTTGTTCTTAACTGACTTGCCTAGTTAAATAAAGGTAAAGTAAAATAAAAAATAAATGGGAACTGGACCAGAAAGGCAAAAACATTGGGAGGGTAGAGTGGGATGTGATGGGGAGGGGTGTGTGTCGGGGTGGGTCGTTTGGGATGGTTTCGGGGGGCTATGGTATGAACCCACCCAAGGATAATACAAGGATATAAAGGCACCCTTTCCAAATATAGCACTGTGGGGAGCGCTCATGTTTGTCAGTTTAATTAAAGTAACCAAATGAGACTTTGTAACCTTGTCTACCTATTACAGAAATTATGTATGGAACCAGTTTAGAAAAAAAATCTGCAATACAAGGAATAGGAATTGACACAACATCATCTAATGATTTGTACCAGTGCAGACCTTGCTATCAGAAATCCCAGAAAATATCAACCTCCATGGGGTGAATTCCCCCCTCATTTCCAGGCTGGAAATGTGTCAGCCAGAAAGCATGTCTTACGTCTGGCAGTTTAGTAGTTAACTTGAACAGCTAGCCTAACCCAGAATGTCGATGTGTGTTTAGATACCGCAGCAGATGAGCGTTTTCAGAACGGAATCATTAGCTAACAGGCGTGCAGATTGCATCTGATGTGTCCAGTCACATCCAGTCCCTTTCCTCTCTGCCCATCAGTCCAGTTGTGGTTAGATGGACAGAGTGGGACTGATACATATTGACTTGACATGGCAAGAGCCCGTGGCGAGTCTCGCCGCACCACTGACCCCTGGGTAGCTCCCCTTAATCTGAGGGCAGAGGACAGGCACCATGAGGCGATGTGTGTATAGATCCTTCAGGGCCTGCCTGTCACCCTGCCCAAACCTCTCTCGCAGTGTACACACACACACACACACACACACACACACACACACACACACACACACACACACACACACACACACACACACATATATATATATAGAAATGCACGAATGCACACGCACCCTCCACCCCTATTCTTCTGGCACACTGGGGTCCTAGTTGTGTCTCATCACTCTCCACTATAGAGGAATGTTCTAGAACTATTTAACAAATTAATTCAAATTCTATGTTCTCCATTGCCCTGCCCTGCCCTCCTGCAGTGTGGGATGCAGAAGGGTCATTAATCCTTATATAGCCCCATTCAAGCTTAGAATGGGACAAGAGGTGGACAGCATTGCAGGTTTTCCCATTCACTAGTTGTCAGTGTATGCATGGGCCTGGCTGGTAAGCATCGATTCTCTTTCTGTTGATTTTCCCACCAGAATAATGTATTACCTTTTGATTAGACCACCTCTACCTGTAAACATCTTAGGGCTGCCCAACCCTCTTCCTGGAGATCTACCGTCCTGTGGGTTTTCAGTCCAACCCTATTTAACACACCTGATTCTACTTATTAGCTGCTTAACCAGCTGAGTCAGATATACTAAATTAGAGTTGGACTGAAAACCTACAGGACAGTAGATCTCCAGGAAGAGGATTGGGCAGCCCTGCTATAGTGTATAAATGAAACAAATTGCAAATTATCTTTGAAGAATTTGAGAGGTGTAGCTGGGTGGTATCTGTTCATTTATCTTAGTAGGGTCCTTCTTTTGCCTTGATTGGCAGGTCCATCTCATCATACTGTCAGAGAGGCCGTGAAGAGAAAGATGTCGGCTGAGACAAGCCCGTGCTAAGCTGAGCTGTGCTTTCTGAAACACCTTGTTCATGTGGGATCTTTAGGAAACATATTGTGATTAATGCAGGACATACACTGTAGCACGTCAATGCCTGATTGGTAAGGGTTTAAGTTTACAATTTGCGTCACCACTGCGACGGTGGGGACTTTTTTAAAGGGATACCCTTTGCATAATACTTGCAGCGTTCACTGTGGTCTTACACCACAGTGAATATGTACAGTGTTCTGATAGGAATGTACACTCATAGATGAAAGAGTTCCAAAAGAGTTCTTCAGGTGTCCCCATAGGAGAACCCTTTTTGGTTCCAGGTAGAACTCTTTTGGGTTCCAGGTAGAATCCTTTTGGGTTCCATGTAGAACCCTCTGTGGAAAGGATTCTACATTGAACCCAAAAGGGTTCTACCTGGAACCAAACGGGTTTTTACCTGGAACCAAAAAAGGTTCTTTAAAGGGTTCTCCTGTGGGGACAGCCAAAGAACTCTTTTAGGTTCTAGATAGCACTTTTTTTCTAAGAGTGTAGGTTACACTATGATTTGTCCTTAATGTGATGACCCTCCCATTGTCTGCCGGGTTTGGATTGTGCCGCGCGGAATAAAGGGTTGAATTCATTTCTGGTACATTCCCTGTCACATCCTCACAGAGCTCAGATAGTTGAAAGTAATCTCCTTGCACCATTCACAATGAATTGGAATTGATTTCTCCCTGGGGATCTTAGCAATGACCTCTAAATGATTGACTTATCTGTTTGAGTTGGGCTTTTATTATGAAAAGTACCCATATATATGGGGCCAGAACAGAATAGCTTTATAGCTCAATAAAGAAGCCTAGATTTAACATTTAACCCACTTAGTCATAGCGAGAAGTTTTCATGGTTTAACCTGATTCTAAGCTGATGACTATAATAGGAAACTATTTTGGGGAGTAGTGTTGCTGCTTTATTTTGGACTCATGGTGGCCCTCCTGCTTGCCTGTTCAGCCTGAGGTGTCCAATAACCCAATTTGAGTTGACTTCGCTTGTCCAGGGAGAGAGGCGGCCTGGGGCTATGGAATGGGATAATTCAAGGAACACAATGAAGTCAAAGATAGAGCGCACACTCACACACGAGCGTGCGCACATCCATGCACACACACGCGCGCACAAATGCACACACTCACGTGCAATGCTTGAGTGAGCTAATTCGGTTCCTTTTAGGGGCTGCATTGCGATCACAACATCTACAGTAGTTGATGATCAATATGGAACATATCTTGACTCCCCTTCGCTCTAACTAGACCTTACGTTCTCTCGTTGAATTTTGTCTATTATCTCAATAAAGTTTTATAATATTCGTCATTATGAATATTTTCTGTGAAGTTTGAATAATTCAACTGAGTAGTGAAGTGTAGTTGAGCAGCTGAACTACACTTTACTGTTCCGTTGAATTATTCAACTTGAGCCTTGGTAATGCATGAGTCATTCTTCACTTATGGACAAACCTCTTTGTTGACTATGAATCAGAGAATATGGATGAAATGGATATGAATTAAACCAGCTCCCTGCCGACTCCTGATTATCAGACCAAATGGTGCGTTGATGGCATTAAACAGGGTAATTGGTGAAAACAGAGTGATGAGAAACGCATCCATCCCTCGCTCACAGCAGATCGAAACATTTCTTCAAATGACCAACCAGTATTTACGAAATGAACGAAACATTCTCAAACGAGTGAGAATGTTCAGACGCTTGATGTGTGTATAGTAATTATGTTGTGTCATTTCCCCTCAAACGTCATGAACAATGATATTATTCATAAAAGTGGCGTGAAAAAAAAGAGGCTAATGTCAGGGGTTCCCTTTTACACGTGACGTGATTCAGTTTATTGATTCACAAACTGGAAGAAAATCTAAGATCATCCACTTGAATGCTACGTCACAAGTATTCCATGCTCCATCCCTAAGTGATTTCGCCCCTATATATTTTTTGTCAATATTGATTGATATCTTCATTAATTGCCAGGCGGCGTCGGACCAGGTGCTGCGTGTGTGGAGTTCGGGGATACAGTGTGCTGTGAACGTCATGCCTTATTAAGAGCCGGGCCCGACGGCCTCGGAGCGAGCAGTAAGCCATTGTTGGACTTGGCAACAGCTTATAGCTCCCTGGGGTTTGTGCCATAAAAGGTCTTTCTGTTAGCGGCCCGAATGCTTATTGTAGAAAAATTGTCCCTCAAAATAATTAGCATAGAAGAATGCAAAATGCATAATGTTAGGCAATTGACAGCTGCTTAGCTGAAACAAAGGGCTGTAAAATGGCTTTTGGTCTGAGCAGCACTTCTCATGGAAATGAACCATTGCCTGCCTTTTGGGGGCAAAGGGATATATCTATGTGGTTATGCTAATTGTGTATTCACTCATATATCTGATAAAGTATTAGTGTATTTAGTTCCGTATTCATTTGTATTCAACTGGGATGCATAGGCTAGATTGTCCTCTCTCTCTCTTTGTCTCTGTGTCTCTCTCTCTCCCTCTGCCTCCCTCTCTCTCTCTCTCTCTCTCTCTCTCTCTCTCTCTTTCTCCCTCTTTCTTTCTCTCTTTATATCTCTCTCTCCCTCTTTCTCACTCTCTCTGTCTCTTTATATCTCTCCCCCTCTTTATCTCTCTTTATCTCTCTTTATCTCTCTATATATATATATATCTATATATATATATATATCCCTCCTTCTTTCTTTCTCCCTCTATCTCTCTCTCTCCCTCTGTCTTTCTTTTTCTCTCACTCGCTCTCTCTTTATGTCTCTCTCCATCTTGTGTCAAGCGAACGTCATTTAGGGACAAAGGTGCAGAAATGTCACACAGAAAACTACTCTTTTATTTAAGAAAAGGTTTCAATAATTTATGATTATTTTAGGATCCACAAGATTCCTGGTGTCTACGCAGCAGGCTGGCAACATCCCAACATAACCTTTGCAGAATAACATCCTCCAAAAGAACTCCCTTGTTGCGATAACTAGAAACAAGTTATCACATTCTTGCCTGAATACTTCTGGAATGGGGTTAGTTGAGTCCTTGGGGTCCTCAAAAGGTTGGGGTTGTGGGATAGAGCACATATTTAAGTAATGTAAAGTGCTAACAGCATGTATTCATAGAGGGAGGATTCCAGAAGGTTGTGTGATTCCAGAATGATGTAGGCTATGGAAAGGACTGACATTATCTCCAACATTCCAGACAGGGACAGTGCCCTGTGCTTAGTATGCTAATTCTCCCTCTAATTTAGCTTTGGGCGCAGAAACAAAAAAGTGAGCAGTGCCATAGGCATCATGCCCATTGGGGGCAAAAGCGACACGTGCCCCCTCACTACTAGCCGGTTAGCAATTTTATGACGTTGGCTTTAGCTAGCCCAGATAGGATCCCAATCTCCCAACCTCATAACTAGGTACCAAGAAGCCATTTCAGGCTATCAATCAAGTTAGAGTAACTTGTCTAACTAACTATCTTAGGCGTCATCTCTGCTGGCAAGGTTGGTAGACTTTAGAAAAGCAACCAATTACTAAATGTACTGAATAAGACTAACATTCCTTTCAATCTTTTACTCTGATTTTAGCAGAGAAGCATATTTAGTTTCTTTAAAAAAATAACCACCAGGATACAGACAGCTCAAGAGGTATGCTTAGACATGCAAAAGAATAAACATATTTTTGACATAGAATCAAGCATAATGATTATGATCCTAGAAAAAGCTGTTTCAGGTGTTTGAAAAATGCAAAATTCTACAACTTCGACCGCCCCAGCCATCCTCATGTACTTTGTGCCCCCTCGGATTTTCATGGATGACGCCCCTGAGCAGTGCTGCTGTGATTGTGAGGAGATCAGGTGTCAGCGGCTGTATAGGGCTAATTACTGGCAGATGATTCATCACAGAGGACATGTGGACTGACTGACTGACGGACGGACTAACTGTCTGACTGGCTGGCTGGTTGACGGACCGAGTAACTGACTGACTGACCAACTGGCTGGCTGGCTGACTTGTTTACTGACTGACTTACTAGCTAACTGACGGACATACGGACGGACTTATTGTCTATCTGTCTGACTGGCTAATTGGCTGACTGACTGATTGGTTGACTGACTAGCTGACTGACTGACTTACTGGGTGGCTGATTGGCTGACTGACTAGCTGACTGACTGGCTGGCTGACTGACTGGCTGACTAGCTGACTGACTGACTGGCAGGCACGCAGGCAGGCAGGCTGACTGGCTAAGGCCAGAGGATGAAACATGGCCGATCTGTCAATATGAGCTATCTTCAATTAGACGGGGCCCCACCTTTCCTCCCCTCCCCCGGGGGCTGCAGTGCTCTTTCTATGTTCAGATGTTTTAGTTTGGTTTTCAAGTCATCAACTTGATAGAATGCAGAAGCATGCAGAGAGATCTTATAAATTATACCTCTGGATTCTATGTGTAATTATATGGAAGTGTGTACTGTATATAATATGGTGCTCCAGACTGTATGATTCTACATCCTTTAAACGTGCATGTAAAGCATAACTACACCCTGGGAAAGTGATTGTGTCAAACAAAGTTCATAAAGGATTGGAGAAATGACTGAGATTTACTGAAATAGATCTCATATGTTACTCCAGACCTTGACATGTATGGACGGCACTGTCGCCTCTAATTCCAGTCATGTTGATGGCCTAAATAACCACATTGGAACCAACGCATCATTTGCTGGGGAGACATACTTTATCTCTCTCTTATCTTGAACAAATTCACATTGAACACTAACTTCCTTCAAATCCCAGTATAGTCTTCAATCATAAAAACAAACAAAAATCACTGTTAATATTGAGCCAACAGAATCATTTCCATCACAAAATCTCTTTCTGTGTTCACTTTGGAGATGTCCGTTAGAGGGCTGTAGCGATAGGCAGCAGTGATTTCCCTGCTCTCTGCTTCACAATCTTTAAAAGTTGAACTGGCGCAGTAGCAGCACGCCCATTCTCCCATTGTTCCCAGAGCAAGAGTGCCAGGCACTTGGTATTCCCAGCACAGGCCGACTGCTCCAAACTTCGGCCCGGAGGAGGATAGTCAGTGCATTAGGAATCCAGCCTAGTGCCACTGGTTCTCACACGGAGCTTTCCAACCCGATCTTGGTCTGTGGTGTATGCCGTTCCTCCTCCTTCCCCCTCCCCAGCCCATCCCTATGGACTATCATGTGCATCATCTCCAGAGGAGTAGCGCTTTTTTTAGTTCTTTTGAGTTATGGCTGTGTAACTTATTTACTTCTATTATTTCAACTGTTGTCCCTGTGTATACTGCAAGTCCGCTCCACCGCAACACGAAACCAGAAAGTCCCCTCATCCGGGTGTTGTAACAGGAACTGATTCAGACTTCTCCTAAAACACTTGAATTATGGGCCGCGCTGTGTAATATTTCATCCACTGTCGTAGGAAAAGGAAAATCCTAAAACCATTTGTATTTTGTTTAGCAGTCACCCTAAATCATCAAGGACTTGAGAGAGGCCTCTCACCTGTTTTCTCATGAAACGGTCCCTTTCACATCAGCAGTCCAGCTGGTTTCTGTACTCTCCTGGCTTGATTAGAAGGCATGAGAGAAAGAGAGAGAGAGAGAGAGAGAGAGAGAGAGAGAGAGAGAGAGAGACCCAGACTGATGGTGATTTATTTTCTTAACATGACATCTGTCTAAAGTGTTTTTTTTCTTGAAGCCTTTCGTCAGTCACTTCTGTACCCTGACGAACCAACCTCTCTCAGTTGTGCTTCATATGTTACGCTTCATGCTGTTTGAAGGGGAATAAAGTCCTAATGTTGAATCAAAATACACCATTCCTCTTGTTTGTTTAATGTTGAAGGGAGGGCCAGTGCCATTCAACGTCGTCCTTGCTCCCTGGGCCTCTTCCAGGCTGGGCTGGTGGTAGTGTGATGGACATTATTTGGCTACACTAGCGTTAGTTTGATAGACAGTGTTTGGCTCCACTTGTGGTGCTACCGTAGTAAATGATGGACAGGGTCATAGTGGGGGACAGTGGTTCAGTGTACTGGGTTCTGCCCTCGGAGCACACAGACTGCAGACACTCTGTTCTGGCCCCATGGGGGGTTACAGAGCTCTAACCCCCTTACAAATCTCTCAATTGTGCTCCTCAACACACAAACGACAGACACACACGCACTGACACACACACGCATATGCATACACAGGCACCCACATGATTGTTATCAGGCCTCTCTCCCTAATAACACACAACCACCTTAAATCACCATCCATGTATTACATTCACCATACACTCACCATACACTCACCATACATTCCCTATAGATTTGACTAAGGTGATCACATCTTAATGGGGTATCCATCCAACATCTAATACAAGAAGTGTGATTAGGAGAAGTAGGTGCTGGAAAGAAAAGCCCTGCTTGCGAGCGGAAGAGACGTGTCCACCCTCAGTTCCTAGAGGCTCCTTGCCAATATTTGCTCATGTTCCCTCAACTGAGATCTCAGCCCGGCTGAATTCTGTATGAACACAAGCTGCGAGTGATGTCATTCATTGAGCCGGGGACCCGGGGTTTGAATCCCAGTAATGAATTGTGAATGGGAACAGATTAGTTGCAGGCAGCAACTCCCTAGCTCCCTAGCTCCATAGCTGGCTTCTTGAACGGTTGCCATCTCTCCTGGGGAATGGTGTGTGGAGCCGGGCGCTCTTTATTCTACACTTGTTAGCACGTGCACTTACCAGTTCAGTCAGCAGTCAGTCAGGCTGGAAACAAGGAAGGTTAATGAGTCCATGAGATGTTGGCTGAACTGTTTTGAGAGTCAAAACCACCATTGTGAGTGATTAGTTATGCAAATAGATATAGGATAAATCAGCTATCTGTCAGTATCGGGTTAGATTTATTGCAAAAGCAATATATGCTAAGAACACAGTGGTTCATTGTCTACGTTGTCTTTAAATCTAGTCACCTACAGTATGTGCACTATTTCTTTGATCACAAGAAAGGTACTGTTTTAAGGACAAGCATTGAGTAATTTACTAAATATTTTCAAAATGGTCTGTTTCTGTCAAGTGTTCGCTGTAGTTTCTGTACAAATGACTACTGAAAGTCAATAATATACCTGTACATCTTTGATGCTTGATATGGTTCATACTTGATTCACACTGAATGTATAAAACATGCTCATTTCATGACATTGTACCATGTAAATCGCTGTGAAATAACCTTACCATAATCCTAAATATTGTATTTTCAACTGTTCGAAAACACAACTTAAGAACGGAAGCATAGAAATAGCGCACAGAGAACAGACCTATCACTTCTTAGACTTGTTTTCAATGAGAATGACAGATCTATAACATACTTTTCTACATGAATTTGGTCAGGTCTGCATAAAATGCAGGTTTAAGTCATTGTAGTAAACAACTTAGTGACTCAGCTTAAAGAAATAAGGCGTAGTAAGTCCTCTTTCTTTAGGAACAAAAAGAGTGAGGCTTTAAAGCAAACATTCCAACATGAAATCCACCTAAGACCATAATAGCATTTTGGTATTCCCACACAAGTTTCTTTAAGCCCCGTTAATCATGTGCGTTGTACAATCTTTTTGGCGACTGCGTTCTTAACTGGTGAAGTCACTAATACCAGCCGATTAGTGGATTGCTTGTGAGGCTGTGACCCTAAAATAGCATGGCTGGTCTGCAGCTGACCCATAATAAACATGCATCAGATTGGCCTATTGGATGAGCTGCTTTACTATCCAGCGTGTGTATGGATTTCAATAGAGTGCATGCAACCTCGATAAACACAGCGCTTCTTTATGTCTTTCACGTAAGCATACGATTACCAATCATTAGGAATGTGGAGTTAGTTAATAATCAGGTGGCGACCCTGTGTGTGTGTGTGTGTGTGTGTGTGTGCATGCGCACGTGTGTGTGCTCCTATTCCCTGTAGCCCCTTACATACATCAGCCAGACAGACTCTGCAAGGCACAGTAATTGCTCCCCCTAAACGTTGAGGCAATCAGCAGCTCAATCAGGCCCCAGCGTTACTGCGTAGTACAATGGGAACTGCACTACTCAACACAGGAGGAGCACTCTAGGGGCCCCCAAATCTCTGGAACTAATGACTGTGAATATGTGGCCCAGAAGTATGTGCCCTAAAGAGATGCAGCTAGCTAAGCAGAAATATGGAAACCTGGATTCGGATTCACAAAACCTTCTTAAGAAGACATTTCTTCTTAACTGCCATTTTTTCCTTAGCTACGAAGAAAGTTAAGCAAAGTTGCTATTCCTCAATAAAGTTATTGGAAATGTTCTTAAGGTTTTTCCTTAAGTTTCTTCCTAAGAAAAAAGTTAAGAAGAAATGGGATTCTTGAAAATAATGCTTTAGGATTTCTTCTTGGAAATGTATTTATTTTATTTTATTTTTTAAACTTTAGGACAGCTAAACCCTTGTCTTGAGACGAATGGATACTTTTGTAACCATGAACGTTTTCTTGCACCACAGACCCAGTTGGCTACCAGATTTTTTAAATACAGCAAGATTACAAATGAAACACGCATTATCTAGCTAGCTAGTAATTAACAACATATTACAATATTCTAGAAGTGTTAAATAGCTAGCACTATCTTGTCATTTTTCAAAGAAGCACTTGGCGGACTTAGCTAACGCTAATGTTGTTAGCTATGTTGGCTCTAATGTCTTTACACGTTAGCTAGCTAACGTAGCTAACTAACTTACCGGTCGCGCAGTCACTCTACCACCGTCTCTATGATGGACGACACCTTCTCCTCCAACTAGTCCACGTGAATGGTCCTTCAGCTCACCTTCTTCTTAGCAGCTGACTTGATGTCGGACCACTTGTTTTTTTACGGCGTCACTGTCCCTTGCCATAACCCAGACGGCAGAGACAGACTCAGCCACTGTCGCCCATCCTTTCTGTTTGGTCTCTGCAGTGACCCCGCAGTTATCAAGCCTCCCATACAGCAACCTTTTCCTGGCTGCTATGTCCTCCACCATCACTTCAATCTCTTTTCTTGGTTATCCATGTTTGATTTTGATATGGCTCGTCTGACGGCTGTGTGAAAAATAACCAAATAACCAAATCCTGTCATCCCTGTCACATAGGCTTATTTATTGGTTTTAAGCAAGTTCTTAAGAAATATATTTCCAAAGTCCATAAGAAAACGACAAATTCCTAAGAACATTTTGAGGAATTGCCTTCATGAACTATCTTATGAACTTCCAATTTTTTCCATAACAAACTTCTTATGTTTTTTTCATAAGTTGTGTTTTGTGAATCCGGCCCCTGGAGGCAGGCAGGCAACACCCTATAGAAAAAGAGAAAACCCCCCAGAAATACACTTGTTGGAAATATGAACCCCTAACGCCCCACCTATCTAACTCGGGACTCCAGGAGCATGCTGGAACCTGCCTGGGAAGAAGCCAGTGTGTACAATACATAGAACAGTGCGGATCTGAATCTCCTCTGGGCCCTCTCAGGCAGTCAATGTTCTTCATTTTGCGAATGGAACACTGCAAATGGTTCTGAGGGATTCTAGAGCTTCTAGAGATGCCACACTGATACTGCACGTATATGTATGTGTCCTTAAATAACATGGATGTCAGGGTGAAGACATGTTTGCTATGACCTAATTTGAGAGAATTATAGGTTTCAGGCTGCTTTTGACACCTCTTTGGCCGATTACTAAAATGGTAGTCCTACAAAACCTGACCAGAAGATACTGGAAAGAGAAATTAAGGCCCACTGTTATGTACTCAACATATGTGTGCTGACCTAGATCTCCATATATACAGTATAAAACAATGGAAACTGACAAAAACAATGTGTCGGTGATCTTCTAGTAAAACTAAATTATAAGTGAATGTAATATATGTATTCATCTTTACTAACCAATGAAATGCAAGTCATCAGTCCAATCCTCTCGCTTCTCTGTGACCTAGAAAAGAGGATCAGCATCTGCCTTCATCAGGGAGAAAAATATCCGCTACTTTACAGTATTTTTATGAATTACTCTCATTATTTAAGGTCACTGATCTACTGTGAGGGACGTTTCACGGAGCAACGTACTGCATCTAAATCTTCATAGGACATCTCGCATGAATATTTATAAGCAGGACAGGCAGACGTCATTCTTATGAGCTCTGAGCAATATGAATATTCTAATGAGGCTGGGGAGGGGGTGGGGCTGTCTTCACTCCCAACAAGCAACAAACTTCCTGTATCAATATTCATGATGCAAAGATGCTGCGATGCTGCTCTGTTTTTCCAACGGCACCCAGGCCGTGTGTGTGTACGTGCGTGAGTGCATGCACGTGTGTGTGTGCGCATGTTTGTTTGAGAGGGATCAATTATCCTCAGTGGTCCCACAGTAAAAGAGACACGCCGGTGTCTGTAGCATTTAGCAGAACAACGTTGTGGCTACTCTTGCTAGGTCTCAAAAGTAAAAAGGACATGCTACAAGCCTCCGGAGAGGACCACGTTTCTCTGCCCATGCTTTTACTAGAACACATTGCACGACTGTCCTAGTTCACCACCATATCACCTGTTAGGATACAGTCTAGATCTGCACTGTCTAGGTCAGTCACTTAGTGTTCTTTCTCTATTCTTCATCCATGTAAATTGAATAATTGATCAGAGCTGCAGAATAGCGGTAAATGTTTGCCTGTTGTCATTCATTCCTCTGCAACGGTGTTTTCTCTCTTTGTAGATGCCCTCTTTGTCAAGGCTGTGGTTCAATAACAATGTGAAGGTCATCTGTTGGTTCATCATCAGCACAGCTCATGTGCTCTGAACAGACTAGTGCACACATCACGTTACCGACCACAGGACACTGGGATTGTAAGGGGTAATGACCTACAGGTTATTTTCAGAGGTGGAGACATTAGCTAAGCCTTTGAGATCATTCTTTTCTTATCGTATCAGCTAGCAACCTTCTCCCAACGTTATCCCACGCACAGCCAAGTGTTTGGGACGGGGTGGTTGAGCATCTGACTTATCATCTTATCATCTTGAGACCTGGGCTGGGCTGAAGTGGGCTGAATGTGTGGAGCCTGACTGGAGAGGATAAGTATGCAGGGCACTGATGCTGCGTGGGGATGGATGGCTGCAGGAAAGAAGCTTTGACTAACAACTTGATCATTGTGTGTGAATTCTGTGTGTGTGTGTGTGTGTGTGTGTATGTGTGTGTGTGTGTCTCAGGTTTTAATGGATTGCAGTTCTTGTGTTGCTTCAATGAGTCTGTGAAAACACAGTCATTACAGGACTCTTCATCTTGTGTGGCCTGACTGGCCTGTCTGAGTGTCTCTTTAACAGACCGCTCACAAGTTAAACATTTTGTCTGAAAACATCACTGGGCTACGGTGGTCAGACAAAGACAGATCTGCCTAATGAAACTCGAGGAAGAGGGAACCGTTTAGATTTAAGAGCTATGAATCGTTGTGTGTTGATGCCTTGGGTGGAAATATCTAGAGAAGTACATATTTTGATAACTGAAGTGGAACATTCCAGTCATTCCCGGTAATAAAGTCATGAGAACGAGAGCCAGAAAAGTGGTGACGCCATTTGAAACGAGACACTTTACTTCTGCCCATAGCTAGTATCATAGGAAAACAAAATCTTGTCATGTCATTGTTGCCAAAAGTTATGCGTCAACCAATTCAAGCTTCTGTGAATTGGTCATGCCACCGCTTTGCGGTGCCAATGGGAAAAGATGAGCTTCAACCACTTGATGCTTGTGTCAATGCATTGATGAGTGTCATAGGGTGTACGCCAATGTCAATACATCACAGTCAATGG
The DNA here is from genome assembly GCF_036934945.1 of Oncorhynchus masou masou. Lineage (NCBI taxonomy): Eukaryota > Metazoa > Chordata > Actinopteri > Salmoniformes > Salmonidae > Oncorhynchus > Oncorhynchus masou. The sequence continues at coordinate 70,795,225 of NC_088217.1, read as the reverse complement.
GAAAAGATGAGTGCCAACTAATTGACGCTTATGTCAATATATTGCATTCAACAGGAAGTGATGAGTGTCAAAGGGTTGACGTTTACGTCAGTACATTGCAGCGAAAGGAGGGAGGGGAGAGAGAGTCAACAGACAGACAGAGGTGGGAGAGAGGAGGGATTGAGAGGAGAGGAGGGAGGGAGAGAGAGAGATGAGAGGATGGGGAGGGAGGGGAACGAGAGAGGGATAGGGTAAAAGAGGGAGGGGAAGTGAGAGGAGGGATGGGAGAGAAAGCGAGAGGAGGGAGATAGGAGGGAGAAAGAGAGAGAGAGAGGGGGAGGGAAAGAGAGAAAGGGAGAGGGGGAGAGGTGGAGGGAGTGAAAGAATCGGAAAGAGAGAAGAGGAGGGGGGTACGAGGAGGTAGAAATATAGAAACAGAAGGAGGGAGAGAGAAGGGGGAGGGAGGGAGAGAGAGAGAATAGAGAGACGGGGAAGGAGAGAAGAACTGTCTGTCTGTGAGTCTCATCTTTTCCTCTTTTCATCTTTTCCTTTTTTTTACATTTTTTATATTTATTTTTTATTTTTTTTACCTTTATTTATACAGGTTTTTCTCATTGAGATCACATCTCTTTTCCAAGAGAGACCTGGTCCAATAACAGCAGGGGAACATCGTTTCAGACAAAACAACTTACATACACTAACACAACATTAAACAAAACTATAAACACACATACAGTATAAAAAAAAAACATTTTAAAAACAGCTGGCCTATAAACAATTACACTCTTCTATGATATATACATCGATCAAGTGTTTAAATTCCACCAACGAAACTAGATCATCAAATTTCTAAATGTTTAGGAGAGATTTCCAGGACCACGGAGCTGAGTAACTAAAACTATTTCTATTTCTAGACAGTGTCAACCAATTTCCCATTAACAGCAATGTATTGATATAAGCATCATTTGGTTGACGCTCATCTTTTCCCATTGCTACCGCAAAACCTGATGGGAGCATGGCCAATTGACATGAGCATCAATTGGTTAACACCACATTTTTTGTTTTGATAAGCATCAATTATGTTTTGAGGCTGATAATGGGCTGACATGTAATGTCCCGTCTTCTTCACCTTTTCCCTAACTAGGAATTATGTTTTTGCCTTCAGAAAGTATTCATACTCAGATGACTTAAACATTTTTTTGTTATGTTACAGCCTGAATTCAAATTGGATAAAATCGATTTTTTTTTCTCAACCATCTGCTTACAATACCCCATAATGACAAAGTGAAAACATGTTTTTAGAAATGTTTACAAATGTGTAGAAAATTAAATACAGAAATATCTAATTTACATAAGTATTCACACACCTCAGTCAACACTTTGTAGAAGCACGTTTGGCAGCGATTACAGCTGTGAGTCTTTCTGGGTAAGTCTGTGAGTGCTTTCCACACCTGGATTGTGCAACATTTGCCCATTATTCTTTTCAAAATTCTTCAAGCTCTGTCAAATTGGTTGTTGACCATTGCTAGATAACAATTTTTAGGTCTAGCCATAGATTTTAAAGTAGATTTAAGTCAAAACTGTAACTCGGCCACTCAGGAACATTCACTGTCTTCTTGGTAAGCAACTTCAATGTAGAATTGGCATTGTGTTTCAGGTTATTGTCCTGCTGAAAAGTGGAAAGCACACTGTACCAGGTTTTCCACTAAGATTTTGCCTGTGCTTAGCTCCATTCCATTTCTTTTTCATCCTGAAAACCTCCCTAGTCCTTGGTGATTACAAGCATACCCATAACATGATGCAGCCAACACTATGCTTGAAAATATGGAGTGTGGTACTCAGTAATGTGTTGAATTGGATTTGCCCCAAACATAACACTTTGCATTCAGGCCAAAAAGTGAATTACTTTGCCACATGTTTTGCAGTATTACTTTAGTGCCTTGTTGCAAACAGGATACAGTACATGTTTTGGAACATTTTAATTCCGTAAAAGCTTCTTTATTTTCACTCTGTCAATTAGGTTAGTATTGTGGAGTAACTACAATGTTGTTGATCCATCCTCAGTTTTCTCCTATCACAGCCATTAAACTCTGTAACTGTTTTAAAGTCACTATGGGCCTCATGGTGAAATCCCTAAGCGGTTTCCTTCCTCTTAGGCAACTGAGTTACGAAGAATGCCCGTGTCTTTGTATTGACTGGCTGTATTGATACACCATCCAAAATGTAATAATAACTTCACCATGCTCAAAGGGATTTTTAATGGACAGCGGAGTCAATCACCACCTTCCGGAGACACCTGAAACCCCACCTCTTCAAGGAATACCTAGGATAGGATAAAGCAATCCTTCTCACCCCCCCTTAAATGATTTAGATGCACTATTGTAAAGTGGCTGTTCCACTGATGTCAGAAGGTGAATTCACCAATTTGTAAGTCGCTCTGGATAAGAGCGTCTGCTAAATGACTTAAATAAGATAAGAGCGTCTGCTAAATGACTTAAATGTAAATGTAAATGTAAAATGTCTGCTTTTTTATTTTTACCCATCTACCAATAGGTGCCCTTCTTTGCGGAGAATTTCCAACATCCCTGGTCTCTGTGGTTGATTCTGTGTTTGAAATTCACTGCTCGACTGAGGGACCTTACAGATAATTGTATGTGTGGGGTACAGAGATGAGGTAGTCGTTCAAAAATCCTGTTCAACTCTATTATTGCACACAGAGCGAGCAACGTATGTGACTTTTTATGGACATTTTTACTCCTGAACTTATTCAGGCTTGCAATAACAAAGGAGTTGAATACTTATTGACTCAAGACACTTCAGCTTTTCATTTTGTATTCATTTGTAAACATTTTGAAAAACTGAATTATGGGGTATTGTGTGTAGGCCAGTGACCAAACATCTCAATTGAATTTATTTTAAACTGAAGGCAGTGTATGCCGGTATTCACATGGAATGGTGTTTTTCATTTTTACATTCCTATCCAAGAAGGGGATTATCAGGTGAAGCCTCGTAATTCAGTCCCATTTTCTATGAAGGAGAAAGACAGAAAAAAAGAAGAGAACTACAAGGGCAGGAGGAAGGCCAGAGCCCATAATCATAGTGCATAATCGACGGGCACCTGTGTTCACTTTAAAGTTGTCTAAGAGAGTGTTATCTCTCTCATAATAATAGTATTGAATCCTCTTTTGTTCCTGTGTTCTGTGAAATTATAGACATGTTTTATGTTACCGCATTCCATTGAGGTGCACTCATAGAGCGTATATGGTTCATTCATACATACACTCAGGGACTTTCAACACCGCAGGCATCTCACTGACGTTTACAAGAATGTGCCTGTTGTTGTGTATAGATCAATCAAGTGTTTTGCTGAGAACTTGTTGTGAACTTTGACTGTCTGGTCGAGAACAACATTGACTTGTCCTGTCACCTTGTCAAGGCCACACCCAGCCATCTCAATGAGGTTGGAGTGAGGACGGGGGAGAGGAGGGGTTAGGTTGAAGAGAGGAGGGTGAGTTTGGAGTTGGGAGGAATGAGAAGGGGTAGAGGAGGGATGAGGTTGGAGTTGGGTCAGGTCACTAGGGGTCGATGACAACATGTTATGGCTATTCAGATGTTTCTTTGTTGTCTCTTGTTTCAGCTATAAAGCCCCTTGAGAGGGGAGCTGAGTCAATTCCATGAAACCGAAGAGCATTCCTACTGTACAGAAGAGGCCATGTGTGACATATTTGTGGATATTGGGGGAGTTTATCGTACTGAAGGGCAGAAGGATCTTGTGGCATGCAAGGTTTTTCTGAGTGAAAATCACGTTTGTCTCTCGTAGGTACATTTTTCAATTTGACATTTTGACAGTCAAAAACCAATAAACCAAGCAGTTCGATCTAACAGCGAGGGAGACGTTCACACCTTTATTCAGGACAGCCTTTCCAGGGTTGATGGGCACGCACATGTAAAAAGACGATCTGTAGGTTGTGACTGGTGCATGGTTTGATGGGTTCAGCTCAATGAAAGCCCGCAGCTACTTGTTCAACCACAGCTGAACCTATAACCAACTCGCGGAGTGATAAGTCTTGTATATAGCCCACAGATCAATTGCATAAGTTATGGCTAATAACTTCTAACTAACATATCTTCAAAAGTTCTTGGAAAATGGAACGCCTGACTTATACAATAAGTATCTCAAGAGAAGGTTTAATTTACTGGCATGAGCTGGTGAGTACGCTGTCATAGAAAGTTATGCTCGTATAAATTTCTGATCTAAAAATGAGATTAGCGAATCACCCATACCATAAATCAATATACCTGTAGCAGCATATGCTTGGTTTTAGCTGTATTCATGTCACGTGATTCTAATCAGATCATGTTGTCAGTTAGTGTCAAAATACAGAGCTGGCCTATCTCAGCCTGCCTATCTCAGCCTCCCTAGCTCAGCCTGCCTATCTCAGCCTGCCAAGCTCAGCCTGCCTATCTCAGCCTGCCTAGCTCAGCCTGCCTATCTCAGCCTGCCTATCTCAGCCTGCCTAGCTCAGCCTGCCTATCTCAGCCTGCCTAGCTCAGCCTGCCTATCTCAGCCTGCCTATCTCAGCCCTAGCTCAGCCTGCCTATCTCAGCCTGCCAAGCTCAGCCTGCCTATCTCAGCCTGCCTAGCTCAGCCTGCCTATCTCAGCCTGCCTATCTCAGCCTGCCTATCTCAGCCTGCCTATCTCAGCCTGCCTATCTCAGCCTGCCAAGCTCAGCCTGCCTATCTCAGCCTGCCTAGCTCAGCCTGCCTATCTCAGCCTGCCTAGCTCAGCCTGCCTATCTCAGCCTGCCTATCTCAGCCTGCCTATCTCAGCCCGCCTATTCAGCTTGCCTATCTCAGCCTGCCTATCTCAGCCTGCCTATTCAGCTTGCCTATCTCAGCCTGCCTATCTCAGCCTGCCTAGCTCAGCCTGCCTATCTCAGCCTGCCTATCTCAGCCTGCCTATATCAGCCTGCCTAGCTCAGCCTGCCTAGCCTAGCCTGCCTATCTCAGCCTGCCTAGCTCAGCCTGCCTATATCAGCCTGCCTATCTCAGCCTCCCTAGCTCAGCCTCCCTAGCTCAGTCTGCCTAGCTCAGCCTGCCTATCTCAGCCTGCCTATTTCAGCCTCCCTAGCTCAGTCTGCCTAGCTCAGCCTGCCTATCTCAGCCTGCCTAGCCTAGCCTGCCTATCTCAGCCTGCCTAACTCAGCCTGCCTAGCTCAGCCTGCCTATATCAGCCTGCCTATCTCAGCCTCCCTAGCTCAGCCTCCCTAGCTCAGCCTGCCTATCTCAGCCTGCCTATTTCAGCCTCCCTATCTCAGCCTGCCTATCTCAGCCTGCCTATTTCAGCCTCCCTATCTCAGCCTGCCTAGCTCAGTCTGCCTATCTCAGCCTCCCTAGCTCAGCCTGCCTATCTCAGCCTGCCTAGCTCAGCCTGCCTATCTCAGCCTGCCTGTCCTCACTTTGCTACAATATGTTCAATTTAGCTTAAAGCATGTGGCTGTTCAGTCAGTCAGTCAGTCAGTGTTGTGCAGCAAACTAGCGTAGCCTGAAGCTCTGTTGTGTCATTAACATTCCTATAGCTGAGGAGAGGTGACTCCTTTAATGTTTTGAATGTTCTGCTACATGATAAAACAGCTCGGCCTGTCACCTGGGACCTGAGCGGCACACTCCATACCCCCCTCCTTGTCCCGTCCTTGTTGAACTGTTCTTGGAACTACACCTCTCAGCACTCAACTCTAACAACTAGTTTGTGCTGCCAGTAATTTAGAAAACATCTCTCTTTCTCACTCCTTCTCTCTGCCTGACTATCTTTCTCTCTCTCTCTGTGTCGTTCTCTCTCTCTGTCTCTCTCTCTGTAATTTAGGAAACATCTCTCTTTTTGTTATTTCTCACTCCTCTCTCTCGCCTTCTCTTTCTCTTTCTCTTTCTCTTTCTCTTTCTATTTCTCTTTCTCATTCTTTCCTTCCTTCCTTCCTTCCTTCCTTCCTTCCTTCCTTCCTTCCTTCCTTCCTTCCTTCCTTCCTTCCTTCCTTCCTTCCTTCCCTCTCTCTCTCTCTCTCTCCACCCCCTCTCTCACAACACCAGATTATAACACTGACTCATCCCTTCACTGCCAGATTGATAGACGGTCTGTTTTTATCTGAAACATGTTAATTCACCCGGCTGACAAAAACACTTAATTCCCTTGGCAGGCAGTGCTCGATACATTTAAAGTGATTATCTTGCTGATGGACGTGAGAGACACAGCATCGTGTTCTCAAGAGGCCCGGGCTGTCATGTGTGGTCTCCTGGCATTGGTGTGTGTGTGTGTGTGTGTGTGTGTGTGTGTGTGTGTGTGTGTGTGCGCGAGCGCATGTGTTTGTGCATGTGCAGTCCTGCCCTGTCTGTCTCTCTCACTGATTCTGACGTGTGAGGTATTTTGTTCACCCTCAGGTTAACACTGAGTGGCGTTCTTTAAAAACACTACTGCAAAACAAACGGGAGCCTATAGGTAACCAGATCTGATGCTATCAGCTAATGTTGTTGATTGCTTCTGTTTACCAATCACTGAGAGTGTGACCTAGGGCCAACCACTTGTGCCCTGGAGCTCTGCCCAGATTCACTCTGCACTAATTATTGTGTGTGTGTGTGTGTGTGTGTGTGTGCGTGTATGTGTGTGTGTGTGTGTGTGTGTGTGTGTGTGTGTGTGTGTGTGTGTGTGTGTGTGTGTGTGTGTGTGTGTGTGTGTGTGTGTGTGTGTGTGTGTGTGTGTGTGTGTGTGTGTGTGTGTGTGTGTGTGTGTGGTGTGTGTGTGTGTTCGAGTTTGAGTGTTCACACGTTTAACGACTAGATTAGAGTTTGCCACTCCTGCCATATCTTACATATTGAAGTAGCCCCCAGAAAGACTCAAGAGAGTTCCAACCTAATTTAGAATAAGACATTTTATTTTTCAACAATTACAAAGAACAAAATATTTTAAAATCATATTTATATCTTACATCAGCTGTACAGAGATGACGTGTTTTTTCTAAATGATTCTGGAACAAGAACTGAACTAGAAAACCGAAGAGTATTTAAGTCGATGAAAAAATATTTGTCAATACAAAATAGAAAAGAAGACGTTGAACTGAAAATGGAATCCATAATATTGTATCCTGATGCAGTGTTTAGGCCTCTTAACTGGTCACAAAGTATTTTACAAAATAATACCATGGCCTCTTATAATAGCAAAACAAAATCTTGGCCTCTTTGGTTCCATGATTAGGTATAATACATTTGAACAGAACTCAATTTGCTTTCTATAAAAATAACTTTTTTTCCAATGGCAGTTTCTTTATTTTTTAACTAATCACTTTTCAGTGCAAATATTGTAACTATCATTCACTTTGAAGAAGAAGCGAAAGATTACATTTCAAGTACTGGTAATAGTTAATAACTGCAACAAAAATTTCAGTTTGTCTGGTGTCTGTGGGTAAATACTATACATTGCATAGCTCATGCGGCACTTATATTTAAAAGGATTGTGAGCAAGTGTCGGTGTACCACATTGTACTCTTTAAAGGCATTTCAATCTGCAAGTGCTATTTAATGTGCATTAGGAAGTGCTATGCTGCACCAGGACTTTAACCAAACAACATGGCAACTCTTTCACTTTTGATTTCCCGACTGAAATGAGAGTGAAAACTGGTTGTGCTACAGCTGTTGAAGAAATTAAACTCTTCCCGTATAAAGTGTGAACAAAAGAAAGGAAGGATTCAGAAGGAAGTAACAGAAGGTCAGTGTTTCTTCCCTATTGTCACTGTTTCACGTCACCACCTAAACTCCCAGGTTTTGATGACAGCTTCAGCATTCGCATGGTGTGCTGGAATGTATTTTTATGTTCCACTCACTTTTCTGACACGGAAGCCATTTTGATTTCCGGACGCTGGCCCGTAAAATGAAAACGGGTTTATATAAAAATGGTATCTTGTGACACATCAACAAGATGTATTTCTTGTTAGAAGTGCTGAAGTTGTATAAGAGGTGAGTTGTCAGTGCTTTCACTCTACGTTTTGCAGTCATAGTTTCTTGAAAGAGGCGTGGTTGGGAATCGTCTATCAGCAAGTGCACCTCCTTCATAATCTCAGGCTCGTTTCCACCTTCGTCAGAGTATCGAAAATAGAACTCTCCATTTTCAGAATAGAAATGGCAATCTTGGAAATATATATAATACGATAAGTACCAGCTAGTTCCAATCCCTCTGATAATGACACCTACATGAATTGGGATCGAATCATATGTTCACATGCTGGCAAAAGAAAAAAGGCTTCGACCAGAGAATATTATTAACAGACATAAATATATATACAAGTGTTTGTTCAGGCATATGTGAGAATGAGTGTGTAGGATATGCGTAAATGAATTAAGTTGTGTGTGCATGTGCGTATGCCTTATGTCCATAAATATCACTTTGATTTCTATAATTAATTTTGGAATATCTTTTTCTTGTTTACAAATGTTCATAAAAGTCCACTTGAAGCACATGCGGTCTCAACTCAAGCGCATCCACACTCCTCCACGATCATATTGGGTACGTCTCTCTTGACGATGTTGTATTCATCGTCGAAGTAGAGCATTGACATGGTGCTGAGCTTGGTGGGGATGCAACAGGAGTTCATGGAGCCGGGGCTCATGCCTCTCATCCGATACTGATTGACCACTGCAGTGTGGAAGGACGACGCCGACCCTGGCACTCCCGCCATGTACGCTGGACAGTTGCCCTCGCAGTAGTTCCCAAAGTACCCCGACGGCGCGATGATCCAGTCGTTCCAGCCGATGAGGCGGAAGTCTATATAGAACTGCTGTCTGCAGCACAGGCTACTGCTCCCGTCACACTCCAGCCCCCTCTTCCTGATGCGGTGCTTGTTGTCCGCTTGCCGGGCCTGTACGACTAGAAACGGCCTGTGGGACTCGTCGTTCTGGTTCACGAGGATCGGTAAGACCGCCAGGTCCTCGCAGCCCTCACAGCGCACGTCCAGGTTCTGCCGCCGGCCGCCCTTCTCGAACACCATCTGGATAGCGTTGGTCAGGGGGAAGGTGTGCCAACCGCTCCTCTTCAGCTCGACACGCTTTTCCACCAGGTTCCACTTGCTGCCCAGGCCAGGCTCCTGGTAGTACACCTTGACTGTGACCTTCCTCCGCTGGCCCTTGTCCAGGGTGTCAGGAAGCAGCCTTAAGTACAGCCACAGGGTGGCCTGGGTCACATACAGGTGCTGGTTTCCCTCGTTAGAGATCAGGAAGAACAAGCTGGATTTGGATGATACCAGCTCATCTAGGAAAGACAGGAACAGAACAGGAAAAGTCTGTTAAAAGTCAGTTTAAACCTATAAAGGTTAGTATGGCAATGCTAAAAGAGGAGACAAGCACACAGATTCATTGGCTATATGGTGTAAACAAACATCTTTACTGCTATTGGACAAGTGTCAAGAAGATATTACCACACTGGGTGGTTCCAAGCTTGGATTGTTGGATGAATAGCTGGACAAGAACTGGACACATTGGGAACAGTTCAACAGTTTGGGATTAAACTGAGATAGACGGTTACTATGGCCTCCCTAGTTATAGCCTGTCTTAATGTCATCTTTATCTGGCCTGGGATATAAACAGAGTTTGGACTGGTACTAAAGGGATTTGGTGGATGGGTGTACACTGGGAGATGTCTCTAACAGAGACACTCAGCCTCTTCTTGGTCCAGTGCCCGTATTCAGAAAGTGTCTCAGGGTGCTGATCCAGGATCAGTTTTGTATTTTAGATCATCATGAATAAAGAGGGGGGACCTGTTCCTAGATCAGCACACCTACTCTGAGACACTTTATGAATACAGGCCCTGGTCTTGTCACATAGGCCTACATGAGGACTGCAATGACAGCGCAGCATCAGCAGGTTCCAGTTCCAGTTCCAGCTGGCCCTTGCCTATAGGGAGCCTTGACCGTGACAATGACAGTACAGATCTGGGATCAGGCCCACTTGAAGTTGCCCCTGGCCCTGAGTCGGGGTGGGTATGGGGAAGAGGGCTTATCAGAGCCAAGTACAAAGGCTCAAAGGCTTTGCTGTGAATACTGCAGAAAAACGAGAGCTTACTGAGCCTAACTGCTTACACAATGCACAGTAATGTGATGTAAAGGAAGCAAATGCATGGTAAAGCCAGGCACTTTGAGTGAAGAGGAGCACAGCTTCACTGTGGATGTATGATGAAGGAAAAAAGGAATTTACATGAAACTAGTTGGCCTTCCCAACAACCTAACTATCACCACAGAAACCTTTTTCTGGCTGCACAGTGTGTGCCAATATTTAGTCGTTTTTTGGCTAGTGCCATGTTGTTTTCATGTGTGGTTCGGTTCAGGTTCGGGTTAGGGTAGGGTCAGGGTCCAAAGTCAATTTCAAATCTAACGTGCACTTGTCACATGACATGACCAAAGCAACTCCTACTCTTCCACACTCTTCAGTAGCCAAGGCAGTAACCAAAATAGATGGTTTCTCCCCAGTCCTCCAGTGAGAGTGAAAACATCTAACCTGAGAGACCGTCAGCAGCCCTCTACATGGATCCTCTGTGACTGTCAGGTGGAGGAAAGTGGGAAAACGCACACATGTCAAGGGTCACCTCTCCAGCCTGAACACTGAGCTGTGCTGCCTGCCTATCTGCTTGCCGCCCCAAAGCGAGGGGACACGACCTGGGCGGGCCTGGGCCCCATCATCAGGTATCAGCTATAATGGAGGCTGCTCTGGCCTGCCCAGCCAGTCTCCATCTGCACTGCCTCACACATCACAAGACAGGTCATCTCCTTGTTATTACTAAACTCAAAGACTTAGTCAACAGACAGCTATAGACCACACTCTGACTGTACAAGTACCAGGCCATAGGTGGCAGCACAGCTGTCAATACATGACCATCAATAAGCAAAAAGGTAAGACCTAGTGTCTCCCGATTGAAATGGATGTTCTATTTATCTTCTGTTTACCAATGGATGACTGTATCGGTTATTTCTTCTTTCAACAGGGGAGGGGGGAAGAGGGGAGCTTTGTGAAACAAACCTAAGGGGTCCATTTTTCACTCTGTGAGTAAAGAGGGAAATTGTCTCAGGTGGAACAGGACACTCAAGAACAGAATACTCCCCAAAAAGACACATCCAATCAGAAAGGGATTTGTCAGGTGATCTTATGAGAGCGCCAATGCAGTATAGAGCATTCTTTCTTTAACTCAGGAACAGAAACAGAGTTGCAGAGAAAGCGTCTTCAGATGCTATCACTATAGCTGACATTGTGGCATCTTTGTCGGGCGACTGCTGTAGTAACCGTACGCAACAACGGCAAATACAGGGTCTAACAGGCAAGCATGACGCAGTCAATGAGTACTGTGCAGGCAGGAACCAAGTCCCACTCTAGGACTATATAAGGGAGATGGTCCCTCACACCATGCATTCTAATACGGAACAGTCAGTGGCAGTGAGTTCACCATTCCAGTTCACTCTACATTCAGCATGCATGGTCCTGACACAAAGCGCTGACCTTATGTAGATGTACAGCCATTCTAAAGCAGCCCTGATTTCAGGTCAGCTTGTCAGGGTTATTCAGCTGTTCCCATAGGAGAACCCTTTTTGGCTCCAGGTAGAAGAACCATTTTGGGTTCCATATGGAACCCTCTGCGAAAAGGGTTCGACAAGGAACCCAAAAGGGTTCCACCTGGAACCAAAAAGGGTTCTCCTATGAGGACAGCCGAATAACCCTTTTAGGTTCTAGATAGCACAATTATTTCTAAGTGTATTTGAGAAGCACCAAACAGGGTTGGCTTTGATCAGCTAACCAAATCACTGACACTAATTGTGTTGGAGAGATGCGCAGACGGTTTAGAGAAACTCTGGGGTGACTTAAACTGCTATAAGAATAAGAGGCAATGAAAAGTTTGATTTGAATACACGTGGGCCCAAGCGGGTGGCATCATTGATCATTTCCAGTCCCCCCTTCAGCATCTCTAAGCAAATTGTTCTGTGAGCTCTTCTCTGTGCCACGACCAGCTGGCAGCAACTACCACCCTGGGTAATACTGCCAACTGGCAAGGAGGGCAAAGAGGCACAAGGAAGGCAACCCAACTGAATCTACACAAGTATACAGTACAAAGTTACAGAGCTTTTGTGAGTAATGTGAAAATATTATGGGGCTTTTCAAATCTTTTTGGAATTGTCCATATCATTCCTTTGAACGTGAATGTGATATTATACCTACCCATAATCTATTCTATGCAAACCATGGATTGTATGTGTTGTTTTGAAGATGAGTGCTATGAGGCTGTTATAGTGACATTATTTATGAGTCTCTGAGGTGTGAACCTAAGCCTGAGGACACACTTTTTCTATGCTCAAACTCTAACAAATTGCTTGGTTGTTTGGTTGACCTAACTGCTGGGTTGCAAGTGTTGGGTCACGTTCTTTTCTTTAGAAACCGCTGGGTTATTGACGCTGTGTTATTGAGATATAACCCAGAGGATCAGAAGTCTGGAGGCATCATTTAGTAAGGGGCGTGGCATTCAGATAGTTATTTTTAGCCACCTGAGTAAATGTCATTCCTGTTCATCTGTTCTGTTGAATAGCTATCACATGCTATGGTTAAACGTGGACTTCCTTGTAGCTTTAATGATGCATATAGAAGTGTACAGTATATAAGCATCATTCCCTAATATAATCATCATTCCCTAAGTTCCCTAAAAGCCTCTGTAAATCCCATTGTTGGGACACAATAAGGTGGTATACCTTATTATAATATGTCATAAATAAAAACATTCTTCGCAGTATGATGAACATGACGAATAGTAGTGTTGGATCTGTGACATCCACTTGTATTGATCATCTCTTCGCTAACGCTGCAGAGCTTTGCTCCAGAGCAATATCAGAGTTCCCATTGGCTGTAGTGA